>NW_022060266.1:620000-774518 GCF_007364275.1 Archocentrus centrarchus | reverse complement strand
GCAATACCTCACATTCATTTATTACTGGTACAGGATCTGTACTCTGTAACAATAACACCCAAAGCCAGCAAATTAGTATTGTACTCAAAAAAGTTCAATCCGTGGATCCCTATCTCCAACCCATACTGCAGATCGCATCCCTTTAACTGGAAGAACTGACTCACGTCCTTTTTCTGGCCAGTTCTGGGAGGGATTACTCGGTGTGTCCAATAAAGATGTGAAAAGCATAACTATTTGAATGTTATTAATTTAGTCAGATTGCACTTATTTATATTTGTAGCTTAGATGAAGCTTGTGCCACATTTTAGGTCCTGTTAATTCTAAAGAGTTCACTTACATTTTCTTGTAACTTTCCACTAAAGATTTGCTCTGTTTTAAGTGAAAATCGAGTACAAGTGACTGCACACATCAGTCAGCAGTGATCAGCCACGGCTAAATGAAATAAAGAAGGGACGACAATATTGCAGGTACTAAGAAGAAATACCAGCTCTAATGGGGATCAGAGCATCCTGTTATGATCTGTCTGCTCTGATGGTGGAACTTGAAGACAGGCGAGGATAACAAAAACGTTGGCCTGATGATCATGTAGGTAAGTTAGCGTGTACTGTAGATCCAAGTTTGGTGTTTGCTGTTTGAACACTCACCTGGTAAAGTCAGTCTTTAAGGCACCAGTTCCAGCATACTGCTTGGCACATGCGTCAGCATTGTCTGCCCAGGCTGCACGTAAACACGCATCAAAATAGAAGAAAAAGTTCACGTTACAGTACGATCACGGGCCAAAAAAATCATGGCCACTCAAAGTAATGAAGAACGTGGCAGCAACAACACGAGCCACAGTGTGGGAGAAGAGAGCGGTCAGTCCTTCTACTCAGAGTGTTTATGAGCAACTGTAACACAGACCGAATTATTCCAGCCAGATGACTGTGGAGGAGAATATCAGAATGAAGCAGTGCTGGTACTACACAGCACTGTGCCCGTGAGAAGTGCTGTAAAAATCAATGGCTCAGTGGATCCAAACTGTTTTGCAAGCATGCAAAGGACCAGTTGGATATTAGACAGGGGTTTAGTTGCCATAATACTTTGGCTCATGAATATGAGACCTTGAATAAGGTAAAGTGATTAGCTGTTAGAAACGACAGAGGTCACAGTTGTGAGGGAACTCCTACCGTTCTTGTACATCTTCTCAAAGTCTGTCTGCTCTTCGAGCTGCTGACCCATGTGGAGAACTCCCATTCTCTGAACACAGACACACACCTTTAGTCAAATGCTCTTCAGTTTCAATGTAAATGCTTGGTAATATAATCCCATTGCAAGATGGCATGTAGTTAATTTTGGATCCATCTGAAGATGGCAGTGGGACTATGCTTTCGACTGCAAGGTGCCAGGAGGACCACTCAAATATAGAGAGTAATCATATACACAGTAGGGTCTCAAAAACCCACTACACAACCAATGTGCCATTCCCAGAGGAGCAGGTGAGCTTACAGTGACGTGGTTCTGCTGTGAAAGTAGTCCTTCCTACAGAGGATTGGCTGCCTCCTGAGGCCGACGCAGACTTCTGTGAGAAACCTTGTAGAGTATAACGAGTGGCCATTTATGCTTGTGCAGGTACATTATGTGTTAATTATCGTGTGGTCATGTCCTGGTGTTTTACATACGACAATGATTGTTATTCTCTCAGTGATTAATTCAAAACCTACAGAAAAGCAGCTGTGCATGCACAGGAGGGACGATCACAGTAGCTGCGGTCAGCGTGACAGATAGTTGGTAGCGAGGTGCGCGTCAGGTTACGTTGTAAGTTACGGCGCAGGGTTCAGAAACCCCCAGACTGGGTGGGACAGCGGGCAGGAGGTTCCTCTACATGTCTGAGCAAACAGACTGTAAATATCACAACGCACTGATGATACGCAGCAGCACAAACACACAAGTCCAACAGGCGGAAATTTCAAATGTGAGAATATGTGATGAAGGGACTCATGTACTTTAATCTTTCTTGGGATTGTCCCTGAATCCAGAAATACATGTGACTGTATCAGGTATAGGCACTGCTGTACAACATGATCCAAGTAAAATAAACAGGTGTGAAAGGAGTGCTGCTCTCTGGTATTTAACTAATACTTTAGCTGAATAAAGTATGTGTTATTTGACTAAGTTGTTGGGACCCTTCAAATAATACTGACAAAACATATTTTACAAAGCTAGATAGTCCCCATGTAGGCTATAACAGATAGAAGCAGAGCCTGATTGGCTGAAGGTAATTTGATCATCTGCAAATCAATAAGGCATATTCAAGGAGTAATCTGACTCACACAATCTTTACACACGGCTTTCTAAAATGTGCACGTCTTCCAAACAATAAATGGTTTGAAAAGCTCAAACTGAGATCATTACAGCTCAGTCCTGCTGGAATACCCTTCAGCTCCACGTCCTGAACCTCCTCTAACAGCAAAGATTTGACTTCAGACGTTACTTTTGTAAAACTACCTTTGTGTTCTTGATCTGCTCTTATATTCAGATCAGAATTATTTACACTAAGTTCTAACTGGACGCTTCCCAGTGAGCCACAATATTCATGTCTTCATAAAGTTTGTTTGGTTTAGCTAATTTCCCTAAACAAAGAAATACAATTAAAGCACGTCACAAAAAAAACTCGAGCTGACTCAGCTCCCAGATCCTGGGTGATATCTGTACTTATTTATTATTTGATTAATTTAAATGGATTTATTTATATATTCTGTATTTTATTTTCAATTCAGTATTTATTTTCCAGAGATTGTAGAAGTGCACTAGATTTGGAGGTACTGAGTGCCATAAACGCAGCCAAAGAGTAATCGTGTTAAATAATCATGATTTCAATATTGACCAAAATAAGCATGAAATGATTTTCTCCATAATCCAGCAGCCCTAAAACAGTGTCAAATAAATGCCTCCTACAGCCTCTCTCTGCTGGTTGGCCAGGGTTGATGGTGTTGGATGATGAGCATGTTCTTGCATACAGACTGAAACTTCAGAGGTTGTTACTATATTGAACAATGACAGAAAAAGGCAGCCTGCAGCCCCCCAGAACATGCTGCAGCTCACAAAATTTGGGCACTCCCATTTTTCATGCATTCAACCTGAGTTAGCCTCCAGCATGAATATGCATTTAATACCTGCAGCTGCGACTGAAGAGAGCGTCGGGCCAGCAGGCTCTGGATGACGTTAGTACGGTCCAAACAGTCCATGCAGTTGCTCCGAAAAGTCCCTTCCTGATTTGACAGCACTTTTCCATCTGCATCCACTAGAAAATATCTGAATCCATACGCACATCATTATCTTCGATGATAAGTGCATCGATATTAGACTGGTACAAACTTGTATACTGGTTTGCGCACACAATGCCAAAAGCTCACTGACCCAAATTCATCCTGCATGTCAGCCACCATGTCAAGTAAGATCTGCAGGCGGTGCCACCTCATCTGACTGCACTCCTTATGGAAGTCAAATGCTAAGTACCTAGACAAAAACAAGCCTTTAATCACTGTAAGAAGTTTAAGGTTGAGGAAATGTCACAGCCACAGATGAAGGCTGAATGCTGAACGGGTGGTAATCTTACCTGATCATGCTATTACCCAAGCTGGTCACCATCTTGTCAAATGCCAGCTCCAATGGCTTTTCTGAGCCCTTCTGGTTTATCTATTAAAAAATAAAGCAAATAATTGAAAATGAGTATTGGCGGTTGTTGTAATGTTATTTCCTTCCCTCCTGGTGAAGGTTATATCATGGTCTTAAATATACAGAGTCACTGGCTGGCATATATCCTTTCAAATGTATTTTTCTTACCAAGTTCAAAATGACTTGTTTTCCATAGAGAATAATCTGGGAGTCGAAGTGTCTCTGGAATCCATCCAGCTATGACAAAAAGAAGAAAACTGCATAATAAAGATAAATGAAATACACGTGGGTATTTGTTTGGTGCCATCTACGTGTCAAGAACTTACATGGTTGACTGTCTTGCTGATCTGTGGCTTTGGTTTATACCTCAGATTGGGCCTTTGGGACCAGTAGAAGGGGATGGAGCCTCTTGTCTGTGAACACCCCAAAAAGCATTTTAACTCAGAGGACAGCTGCTCAGGCCCACAGAGCTTCTTTGTATTTATCTTTTCTTTGCATGGCAGAGTTGTCACTCGCACTTGTGGACGCAGGAATGAATTGTGTTAATTGACACAGTTTCTGTCAGGGGGAACAAACAGCACTGTGGTTTTCAAACTAGTCCCGTCTGTAGAGCAGTTTCTTGAACTCTTTATAAAGAACTCTGAAGACATGAACAGCTTACTGTATGACCTTTAATGCACTGAGCTCTGCATTCACAGGAGGACGTGTTGACTGTTTCATCCGAGTTAAGGGTAGCGGGGGAGGCCACAGGACAAAAAAAAGGAGGTGCCTTCGCACTAATTTACACCAGTGGGTCCCAAAGTCAAGAGTGCTGCGGCCCACTTAAAAACCAGGGGCCCCTGGCAGCCCCCACTTTGGGAACCACTGATTTAGACGAACTCAGTGACATCTGTTAATTTCTGAACTGCAGAATATTTTGTTTTCTGGATTTTCCTCTTTTTTTGGTGTTTGGAGTGAAGTCTGTTTGCACCCTGGGAAGCCAGCACAGTAAAGGTCTGCAGGAGCTTCAGAGAGAATGCTGTGACGCTGGAGCTCTGTTCATTTAATGAGCGTTTCCCAGGTCTTATGGTCTGACAGAGTTTAATCAGCATCTACTGCAGCGTGATGTCTGTAGCTCACCTGAACAAATGAAGCCTGTGCACCGTTGTACTGCAGTATCTGCTCTGTTTCCACATAGTTAGCAGCATGTCCCTCTGAATCAATACCTTGGAATAAAAACACAAACAAAAAACTGGTGAAAAGTTAGACATCTAACTCCTTCAAAGACATACTACGAGGTGATGATTAGCTTGTCACTGATTTAGGGCTAAAACGCTACCATGCTCGAATGAATCTGACGCCAAAGGCCCAGTTCACAAGACAAGTGTGTTTGCTTCATAGCTGGCCGCAGATAACCAAAGTGTGCACTGGCCCTCTTGAAGAGGTGGGCCACATGGTTCAGTTGGACTCTGGATGCATGTGGTGTGGTGGTTAAACACATTTCAGCAAGGAGCTCCAAGGCTTCCTTAATGACAGCTGCCTCCATAAAATTTACTTGAAGTAATTAATAAATATGTGAGGACAGTGTATCACCACTTCCCCAATTTAGCCACAGAATGCATAAAAGCATGAGTGAGAGTGAGAGAGGAATTAAGATGCTGAGACCAGTCTACTCAAACTCAGGGTATGGCTTTGCCACATGGAGCTGTGCAGGTCTGCAAAACTGCTTAGGTGGGCAGCATGTGTCAAATTTACATTAGCACAAATGCCAGGATCCACAGTTTCCCAGAACAACAAGGTGATCAGCACAACTCACTTCAGCTGTAAGGGCTTTAATCTTATGGCTGATCGGTGCAGTTATCCTAAAATGTTGGTAAAAACAAAACTAAATGACACTAAACGTGTTTGCTGAGAACATTTCACTTGGGAACAACCAGAGGACAGAGAATATCCACAGTGAACTGAGACATGGGTGGGCAGACGTTACCTCGGACATAGTAGCGGACACCTGCCCTGAAACAGCTCCTCCTGGAGATAACGCTCCACTCAAACACCTTCCCATTGATGCAGCTCGAGTTCATGGTAATGACTGATTAACATGTGTTAAGAATACAGCAGTGCTGGCAGGGAACAAAACTGATATAAGGATAGATATCATTCATTGATTTACACGTGAAAAATCAGCATTATAAAGAAGTATTTGTATTCATTAATCGGTTAAAGTGGAGATTTTTGTCTAGTGGGACCAAAATCAAAACCTTGGAACATTTTTAATCATTAATATTTAATATTCACCTAATAATCTCTCTTATCAAGAAGACAAAAACAGAGATCCCACTCCTGCATTCACCACTATAAGCCCACAGAACATCTGCTCCAGTGGTAATAAAATCTAAAAATAATCAACCACTCACTCTCTGCAATGGTAACATAAAGGATACAGCCATGGACGACAGGATACACAAACATGTGCAACTGTAATGAGAACAGTGGCAAACGTTATCATCCTTCTATGCACAGCAGAAGAACACTGGAATAAACCTGTTTGCTCCAGTCCACACCGTCTGCACACACACATGCTGCTGCTGAGGCGCCGTGCTGCAGCGTGAGCAGCTGAATATAAAACACTGGATGGGAGCAAAGCCCAGCTTTAATCTAAGCAGGTCTGCTGCAGCATAGGACTACATGGGGACTGCAGCCGCAGTTTTAGAGGTGAGATACAAATGAGGCCATCTCAAGTCTAAGGGCCTTAGTGCGCGTTCTGAGCTAAGAACTCACATGCTGCCAAATGCAGCTCTCTGATTGGTCAGATCTGTTTATTTGCTTGCAAAAATCGTAAAAATCAAACTTGATTTGAAAAAATAAATGCTGGAAAATCGTCCTGTGAAAAGACGCGGTCGTGTGAACGGCTGCATTAGGAACAGGTGAGACTGAAAAATACTTTTCCTCAGTTATTGCTCCAGTCGTAACTCATATAATTAATCAGTGTTTTAATAAAAACAAGTTTCTGTCCGCTTGGAAAGTATCAAAATACCTCTATTAAAAAATTTAAAAATGACATTTACTGAAACAAATTGTCGACCCATTAGTTTACTGCCAATTCTGAGTAAAATAATGGAAAAAATTATACATGAACAGATTAACACTTTAAAAACAACGACCTCTTCACAAATTATCAACATACTTACAGAGAAAAATATTCCACTGCAACTGCTCTAACTCAAATAACAGATGACTGTTATGGGAAATGGAAAATAATGATATAAATGGGGTTGTGTTGCTTGACTTCTCTGCAGCCTTTGACATTATTGATCATGAGATTTTGTTGAAGAAACTTAAATCTTATGGCTCTGTAGAATCAGCATTACAGTTTATGAGGACTTATCTTAGTGACTGGAGACAGCTGGTCTATTATAACGGCTGCTATTCAGACAGTAAGACTGTAAAACATGGAGTGCCACAAGGCAGTTGTCTTGGCCCAACTCTATATACCATATTTACAAATGACTCACCATCAGTGCTAAGTAAAGCTGGTGTCTCAATGTTTGCTGATGACACTACAGTATATCTAGCAGCAAAGTCTATTAGTGAGATTAAAACTGACCTTGAATGAGAGACTGAATGTATAGTTGACTGTAACAAACTCATTTTAAATGTTTCTAAAACAATGAGTGTTGTCATTGGAACAAATCATTCTCTAAGAGCCGAACCTCAACTGGATCTCCACATAAAGGATGTATCTGTTAAACAAGTGGCAGAGGTGAAGCTCTTATAGCCAGTAAACTCTATTCTTCTAAAATGGGTCGTAGTTTGTTATTAAAAGATGTTCAGAATATCTAACTAAACAAACAATCCCAGTTGTCATTCAAACTCTTGTATTGTCTCATTTAGATTATTGCTCTGTTGTTTGGTCTAATACATCATTAAGCGATATTAAAAAAATTACAGCTGGTGCAAAATAAGGCAGCACGTGTGGCTCTAAAATGTGGCACTAAGACAAATGTTGCTGAAATGCATAATCAGCTTTCCTGGTTATGGGTGAAGGATAGAGGGTCGTATGCACTGACAAAAATAACATAATTACAGTAAAAAGTCCATCTATGTTTTACCATAAGCTACAATTTAGTAAAGATACCCATGATTGCTCTACAAGGCACGCGGTTGAACTGTTTCACTCTGCCAAAATGTAAAACTAGGTTAAGCCGGCGTACAGTGACGTTTAGAGCAATGCACGGATGGAATTCACTACACAAAACATTAAACAAAGTACTGCAGAAGCAACTGAAAATATACTATAAAATAAATAAGGTATAATACTTTTTATCTAAGCGAAATCTAAACTCCCTATCTTAAACTAAAGAAATAAGAAATGTGTTATTTGAATACTGCATCTGTAATGATTTTTATTTTTTTTTGTTTGTTTTTGTTATTAATGTAATTTGTCTTTTTATGTAAACTGACCCCAGGAAGAATAGCTGATGCAGCATGCTGCTGACGCTGATGGGGATCTCAATAAATATAAATAAACATAAACTTTTAACACACAAAACATTCGCACGAAGTTTACGTCCGGTGTGCGAAGGCTCACCTTTCAGATGATGACCTCGTCCACTGACGCTGGAGAGAGGTCATTTCTAAGTTTTCATGCCACAAGCTCTGTGGTTACTTTGCCTGTGTGTTTACAATTGTTCCCCTGCTAAATAATGAAATATTTAATGAGCACACATCTGCACTGATGCCTCTAGCAGCAGTTAAATGAGTCAGTAAGCGAGGCAGTGTCATACATGCACATAACCATAACAGAAGCACCCTTTTTTGGGTAGATGAGACAAGGCTTTGGCTCATTCTGCTTCCCTTTTGTCTGCCACACTTTCCTCAGTCCATCAGTGGTTGATGTTTTTCTCATAGGAGCTCCTTCTTGTTGGATGGTTCTGATTATTGCAGCCTTGCCTCTCTCTCTCCCAGGTGTGTGCACCTTGGGTTGAATTCCTGAAGTTTTCTTCCTCGTTGACAGTGAAACATGTAGAAGCTGTGGAGCCTTCTAGACTGAAGGGATTTTTTCCACCATACAATTTATTTTTCTCATTTTCCTGTTTTTTCTTCGATGAAACTAAACTACTGATTTTGGTGAATTAGTCACTTTTTGTATCTCACTGGCAGTTTTTGTCTCTATTTTTAAAAGTCATTTTCATTTTTAGGCTTCATAAACCCGATCACCTCTTTTCTCCTTGTTTTAACTGTTTTGACTGGAATTTACTAACTAAACAATTTGATCTTACCTCTGGCTGTGCTGTGAATTCTCTCAACAAGTGGCCATTCCAGACAAAGCGCTGATCTGCCTGAAACACGGACAGTTACACAAAGATAAAACAGGCCAGAGCCCGGAGAGCAGTCTGTGAGTCCCTTCTGCAGTGTACATAAGCCCAACAGATTTATTGACAAAAGCTGCTACTATTAAGTTAGAGGATGTACAGTCCTGTGCAAAGGCCCCCCTCATTTCTTTATATTTTGCTAGAAAAATGGGAAATAGATGCAGGGGTTTACTGAAAGGTGCAAAGATAAATGAAAATGCAGCATATGAGGCAAAAACAGAGTTTGTACAGTTCTAACAAGCTTTAAAGTCAGTATTTGGTGTGACCTCCTTCATTCTTCAGCACAGCCTGAACCCTCTGAGCAGTCTTCAGGAACGGTTCTCCAGCTTCCTGAAGGACAGTCAAAGCTCTTCTTTGGATGTTTCTGCCTTTGGTTCTGTTGTCTGTCAGGATGATCCCACACAGGAACGCTGAGCTCTGAGAGGCCGATCCATCACTGATACTGTTTCATTGTGTGTTTTTGCTGATCTCCTCGTTCACACTGACGACCATTTGAACCCAAAACTTGTGGATTCATCCCTCCGTCAGACCTGCTGATGATCAGTCCAGTTCTTGTCTAATGTGACTCATGCCTCAGCCTTTCCTCCCTGTTTCCCTTCCTTGAGAATGGCTTCCTGACAGCTGCACATCCACTGGGACCATCTCTGAGAAGGTGTCAGTGAACAGTAGCTGGATCAGCTGAAGAGCCAGATGCATCTCTCAGGTCCTGTGTCAGGTCTTTGTTGGACTGTTTCCTATCACTAACAGGATGTCCACCAGAAAACTTACTAATCTGCAACTTCTTTTTTTTTTAACATCTTTTAATGCTGCAGCAGTGTTAATTTTGTTGATGAAATATTTTCGTCATAGTTTTCGTCAACGCCCCTTTTTTTCATGACGATAACGAGACAATAACTAAATAAAAACTACCTAACATGATAAAAACGATGACGAAATTAATTGACACTTTCAACGAATGAAAACGAGACAAAAATGCTTGGCGGGGACGAAATCCAATCAGAACTGATTTAATTTTGTGACAGGGCGGACAAGTTAGGAAAACATCCAATCAAACGCACAGTTGCACAAATTTGCTCTAAACCCGGGAAGACCAAACTAGCCTGTGATTGGTCGTTCCTTCCGATAGAACTAAGTGATGTAACAAATGTCAGCAGGGAGAAAGAGAAGAGCTGATGTATGGACACATTTGTCCTTTGATACTTTGACAAACAAAACGATGTGTAAACCATGTGGGGCGACTATCTCGGGTAAAAACACGACAAATCTTAAACATCTGCAAGCCAGTCACCCAGATCTCCATGCAAAGGTCAGCATTTTAATGTCATGCAGGGTAAAGTGTTTTTCCCAGTTTGTGTTCAGAGAAAATCTCCACACCGCGGTGGATTAGCCTTTATAATCTTAGTCCTGAACACTGCCCTGTACCTTTCAGAGCGTCCTGCTGTAAAACGCTCCGATTATCTCAGTAAGGTGGTGTTAATGATCGGGTGTGTGGGAAGCAGGTGAAACGCTGATGTTAATATTATTAATAATATTACATAATTTTTAATAAATGTTTAATATTGTGTAACTGTGTATAATGACTAATTCAAGGGAAGTGAAGAAAAAACATTTACATTTTACATCCTTTATATTTTAGTCAACTAAAGCGACTGTAGATTTAGTCGACTATGTTCTTACAATAATTTCGTCAACTAAAACTAAAACTATTCAGATACTAAATTATGACTAAAACTAAATCAAAATTTGCTGTCAAAATTAACACAGGTGCTGCACTTGATTAATCCATGTGAGCGAGGAGTTCTTTGCAAAGACCTATTATTTTGCAAAAATATTTTATGCTGTCAATCTTTGGCATTTTCCTAGATTCAACAAAAGAAACTGGAACAAATGATGTGCTTTTGTGACAGGCTGCTGGTAATAAAGTGCCTAAAGAGACAATTTAAGTTGGTTCTTTGCTAAGATGTCTGTCATATAGACAACACTGATTTATCCCTGTAAGTACTTCTTTATGCTCGAATAATTCATCGGTGTTTAGTGGCTGAACAAACAAAACATTCCTCTGAAAATGGTCAGGTACAAAGACCAGACTGACAAAAATATCAGCCAATGTCTAAAGAAAACCTGGAGAACTACTGCTCAAGACCAGTTTAAAAAAATAAAGCACAGAGAGGTCTGCCTCTCTCATGGCAGCACAGCCTAATTTACTTTGTGTTCATGATGAAAATCAGACATATACACTCTTCCTTGCTCTTACGCTTTCTCCTCTCGCTCACATGGATTAATCAAGGGCAACATCAGAAGAAGCTGCAGCAGCTGCAGCTGTTGCATTACTAGAAAATTAAACAAGTTGCAGGCCTTAATAAGGTTTGCGGTGGTCACCCTGTTAGCGATAACTGGTGCATGCAGAAATAGTGACTAGAGTACAACTAAACAAAACCTAAACTCTAAACTGTTATTCCAGCTCGACATGTAACACACAGTCTTCCAGCCCTCGAAAAGTAGAAAAACAGATAACATTATAAATGTGGTACCCTCTCCAGAAGGCTCATCTCTTGAAACTCTGGGCTGGTGTTTGCCAGGCGTTGCAGAGTGTGGGTCAGATCATAGTCTGTGGCAAAGTAGAAACCATCTGTATGAAGCACGTTGCTGATCATGGACAGGAAGGTCTTGTTGTCTTGCATCTGCAACAAGAAATCAATCCATCAGCAAAGCCAGAGACAAAACTGAGCTGAAACACCAAAACTTTACTTAATCAGCTGGGAGAAGCAATGCTGTCATCTTCTGCTTGGGTGATCATACATTTCAAGTAATGGACTTTTGAACATGAGTACAAAGTAGCAGCCCAGAAAATAAGAACATATGAGATAAAGCACCACTGCCTAGCATTCCAAATTACACTGAATCGTGTAGCAGTGTTATTGATTCGCATTTGCAGAAGAAAGAAAAAAAATTTTTAAATCAGATCCATCGCAGCCGTCTGAAGGGATGCTACTGTCACGGTTGGTCAAATGAGCAAAAACATCTTTTTTGCACAAATGTTACATTGTTCACTTTTATGAAAACTTGTTTCAGCTCTGTGCTAAAAGAATTCACACGAGTGTGGCGCAATCCTCTTTTGGGGTTCACTGTGCTCACTCGAGCGTTTCCAAACTACTGTAAAATAAGAAGGAGCTAAATGTGTGAATCTCCACACTAGCAAAAGCGTGGTCGCAGACAGGAATCGATAAAGTCATCCCAGGCAAGTCTTTATGCAGCTAGGAAATGAGGAAATGAGTCCGACTTATTGCCGGCAATATGGACCAAGCTCTTGCTGGAGTTGTACAGGGATTGAATGGCCCACAACAACGTGCCAGACACCCCATACTCCTGCAGGACCTCCCACATGATACCCTGAAGGACGCGGTTGAATGCCTTCTCCAAGTCCACAAAGCACACGTAGACTGGACAAACTCCCACGCACACTTGAATATCCTTGAGAGGATGAAGAGCTCGTCTAGCGTTCTGCGACCAGGATGAAAACCACATTGTTCCTCTTGAACTGGAGGTTCAACTTACGGATGGACCCTCCTTTCCAGCACCCTGGCATAGACGTTACCAGGGAGGCTGAAAAGTGTGATCCCCTGATAGTTGGAGCACACCCTCTGGTCTCCCCTCTTAAAGATGGGGACCACCATCCCTGTCTGCAATCCAGTGGCACCACCCCAGACCTCCACGCGACGTTGCAGAGGTGTGTCAACAAAGACAGCACTACAACATCCAGAGCCTTCAGGAACTCAGGGTGAATCTCATCCACCCCAGGGGCCCTGCCACCAAGGAGTTGTTTAACCAATTCAGTGACCTCACCCCCAGTGATGGGCAAGTCACCAACCCCCCCATCCCCAGACTCTGCTTCCACTACAGAAGGCGTGTCAGTGGGATTCAGGAGGTCCTCGAAGTATTCCTTCCACTACCTGACTATAGCCTCAGTTGAAGTCAGCAGCGCCCCACCCACACTATAGAACGTGTGAGTAGAGCACCGTTTTCCCCTCCTGAATCAACTGACGGAATTGCTTCAAGGCCGTCTGAAAGTCTTCTTCCATAACCTCACCGAACTCCTCCCACACCCCAGTTTTTGCTTCAGCCACTGCCCGAGCTGAGTTCCGCTTGGCCTGCCAATACCTGTCAGCTTCCTCCAGAGTCCCACAGACTAACCAAGCCCGATAGGACAACTTCAGCTTGATGGCTCCCTTCATCTCCGGTAACCACCATCTGGTTCAGGGATTACCACCACGACAGGCACCAACCACCTTGCAGCCACAGCTCTGAGCAGCAGCCTCAACAATGGAGGTGTGGAACATGGTCCATTCGGACTCATTAGCCTCCCTTAGAATGCTGTTCTGCTGGAGGTGGGAGTTGAACATCTCCTGGACTGGGGCCTCTGCCAGGCATTCCCACCACACCCTCACTATACGTTTAGGTGCACTGGGTCTGTCCAGCATTTTCCCCCGCCACCTTCGGCCACTCACCACCAGGTGGTGATCAGTTGACAGCTCAGTTCTTCTCTTCACTCCAGAACATATGGCTGCACATCTGATGATACGATTACAAAATTGATCATCGACCTGCAACCTAGGGTGTCCTGGTGCCACGTGTACTTATGGACATCCTTATGTTTGAACATAGTGTTCATTATGGACAAACTGTGGTTTGCACAGAAGTCCAATAACAAAACACCATTGTGGGTTCAGATCGAGCAGGCCTTTCCTCCTAATCACACCCCTCCAGGTCTCGCTGTCATTGACCACGTGAGTGTTGAAGTCTCCCAGCAGGACGATGGAGTTACCGGATGGAGCACCCTCAAGCACTGCGCCCAGTGACTCCAAGAAGGGTGGATACTCTGAACTGTCATTAGGAGCATAAGGGCAAACAATAGTTAGGACCTGTTCCCCAGCCTGAAGGTACAGGGAAGCAACCCTCTCGTCTACTGGTGAAAACGCCACCATACAGGAAGCAAGCCAAAGGGATACAAGAAAACCCACCCCAGCTCGACGCCTCTCACTGAGGATAACTCCAGACTGGAACAGGATCTAGCCCCTCTCCAAGAGACTGATTCGAGAGCCCAGGTCATGCGTTGAGGTGAGCCTGACTATTTCTAGCCGGTATCCCTCAACCTCACGCACTAGCTCAGGCTCCTAACCCATCAGAGAGGTGACATTCCATGTCCCAATAGCCAGGCTAGATAGCCAGGGATCGGTCCTCAAGTGCCTCCGCCCTTGGCTACCACCTGACACACATTGCACCTGACCCCTACAATGCCTCCTGCAGGTGGTGGGCCTACAGGAGGGTGGGCCCATGTTTTCTCTTCAGGTTGCACCTCGCCGGGCACCACAGGCTAATGCCTGGCCACCAGACGCTCTCCCTCAATCTCGCTCCTCAGGCCTGGCTCCAGGGTGGGGTCCCGGTAACCCTATTCCTGACAGGGTAAAAAGTTCCCTTGGTGACTCTTCCCTAGGGGTCTTTGGAATTGCTCTTTGTCTGGACCCTCATCCACGACCAATTTGCCATGGGAGACCCTACCAGAGGGACAAGCCCCAAGACAACATAGCTCCTGGGATCAGTGGGACACTCAAACCACTCCACCACAATAAGGTGGTGATTCACAGAGGGGTGGATCTCATTTTTTAACTAAAATTCTAAAATAATTTTTTTTTTTAGTTTTTAAAACCCAGTAAAATACATTTCTAGTGTTTGTGATTTAGTAATTTATGAAGGAGAATTACAGCATTGGGTGGTATCTACTGTATCAGCACATGGAAAATTTGGGGTGGATGAGGTATGCGCCCTGCTGAGTGCCCTTCTAGATTTACATTTTCATCTTCAGTTTCTATCATCGGCAGTTTGTTCCTGTGAAGTTAAAGTGTAATCATTCGATTGTTTTAAACATGCCAAACAGATTCCAGATTTATCCAAGCTAAAATGACTCTTTTCGCCTCTCTTGTTCAATAAACATCATGTTCCATACACATTAACTCCACCAGAAGGGAGGCTCTTTATTTACTTGCTGCCATAGTCAATCCTGGTATCAGATCTCAACTGATGATGGCTTTCTTTCACTACTCATTAACTTAGGTACACATACTCTGAGATGATTGAACCAACTCTGATTCTTGGAAGTGGAGACTCAGAGTAACCCATCTCAGAGTTAATCAACACTGTTTTGTTGAACCTGCTTCCTGGAATAGGTCCAGTTATGCCCAGTATATAGCTTACCACGTCCTACCACAGATACAAGAGACCAAACCACTGTATACATAATTTTAATAAAGGCATATTTACTCAGGATGCTGGACATTTCTCAAGGACTGCATTCCTGTTGGAAAGTATGACCAAAAATTCATATTACTGTATTTTTTTTCAGATTTTGGTGGTTTCACAGTATAGCAAGCTATTATTATAATTACTAATATTATTTCTATGTATGTGGGCTTATATATGTGCTTACTGTGGCTCATTGTTCTGTCAGGTGTATATACAATATTCAATCATTTAAGTGTCATTATATAAAAGAAATAAAAAAAAAAGAGATACAGATTCTGTCATGATGAAAAACACCCATTAGCTTTGAGTACCACATTATACTTGCCTCACCTGGCTCACCATTGCTATTGTTTGGAGGAGCTGCCTGAGCCCCAGCCACAATGGCAGTTCAGCACAAAGGCAACACACCCAAAAGTTTTATTTTAGTTTGGGAATAATAACAGTCTTCCGCTTATCCTGTTCAGGGTCGCGGGGGGGCTGAAGCCTATCCCAGCTGTCATAGGGCGAGAGGCAGGGTACACCTGTACAGGTCGCCAGCCTGTCACAGGGCTAACACAAAGAGACAGACAACCTTTCACACACACATTCACACCTATGGGCAATTTAAAGTTTCCAATTAACTTAACCCCAGTAAGTGCATGTCTTTGGACTGTGGGAGGAAACCGGAGTACCTGGGAGAAACCCACACAGACACAGGGAGAACAAGCAAACTCCACACAAAGAGAGAGGGAGGCCTGGGCCAAGGTGGAATCGAACCCAGACCTTCCAGTACTGCTAACCACCACGCCACCGTGCTGCCACAACAGTTGTCTTGTATGTATGTAAATTAAAAATCAATAGCTGACATCTGGAGAAACTCATAACTCTCACTCTCACACACACACACACACACACACACACACACACACACACACAGACAGCATGAGTCACATGATTATAAATGTGTGTGCGAACAGTGCTCAGTTAATACCAATCCCCCCAAAGTCACCCCAAGATCAGATCCTGCAATGCTCAGAGAAACTGCAAAGAACTGAAGAGCGCCGTATCAGACTGTACAGGCCTCAGTTAGCATGTTGAATGTTATCAGAAGACATGCAGGAGACACTACCTGGTTGTCTGTCAGGTGTAGTACTGTCTTTTTATAGGAGATTATGTCAAAGTCCAGAGCCTTCCAAACAGCATGGCCCAGCAAATCTCCCACTTTCTTCTTCTTTGTTATGACAACCAGGTACATGCCTACAAAAAAAAAAAAAGTAATGAGAATGCACAGTAGAGCAAAAATAGATTATCCCACATGTTAACTTGTCGTGTGCAATATTTCTCAGAGATAAAACATGACCTACCTGTATAGATACTGAACTTACCTGCCACCAACCGTATAGTTCCCATCAGTCCACATATTGGCCTGGTCTCAGCTGATGCAGGGATGTCCCTTCTCACTGAGAATCAAGACAGGGATACAACAGTGGTTATTACTGTCACAGGATAAACAGCTGTGAGGAGGGTATCAATTACTGTTTCATTATCTACTCCCCAAACTTATCACAGCTTATCAGAGAATAAATATATGCCTTTAGTGAAGTTTGACAACATTTTTTCCTGCACACAGAAAATTTCAGCACACTCACAAAAAAGCCAAAAATAAACAGCAGCAAAAAGATAACACATGACGAGAAAATATGATTTAACCCCCCAAATGTCTTTAACATTTGAACACATATGGCCAAAAGAATAAGGCTAAACTTGCCTTGGTGCAAATTAAAACATATTAGTTTAACATAATACACAACAGTAATTCTATGTCAGATCCTCAGTATCACAGAACTATAATAATGATATCTCTATTAACATACAGTCAGCATTTTTGCCAGCTTTAGAGCTCAAAGCCAGTGTTAAGGATCAAACGCTTAAAGCACACACACCTCATGGACCCTGTTTAAAGGCTGTTTCAGTTAGGGATATCTGAGGAGCTGCTAGTTGGGCATATATACTTATTGGTCTCAATCGTCTGGACAAGAGTTCACACTCACTGGCACACTCGTATGTTAGTGTGAGCTCTTAGCAGGGGGATACATCACCGTGGTTTAATCAGAATGAGCCCTGGGGTGGGTGACATTTTGACCTTCATAGTTCAGGATTTTGGGGGGCTTGGGAGTATCCAGTCCTGCAATAGACTATATTTCCCAAAAGAGATGTTTTGGTTAAAAAAGTAATGCAAGGCAGCCATAACCAAAGCTGGTAAAATTACCTAAATGCTAAAGAAAAGTGCTTTAATGTTTCCTTTCTTACCCAATTTAGCATGGGATACAGCAGTAAAACATAAGAGCTAAACCACATACATGAACCTCCATCCATACATTTTCTTCTGCTTACGTGGGGCCAGGTCATGGGGGCAGCAGTGCAAGCAGGGAAACCCAGACCGCCTTCTCCCCAACCACGTCCTACAGCTTACCCAGAGGGGCACTGAGGCATTCCCAGGCCTTCAGCCGGTAGGACTTATTTGGAACGCCTCACCAAGGAGGTACCCTAGTGAGCTGTCCAAACAACCACAACTGGCTTCTTTTGATGTGGAGGTGTAGAGGGCCTACTTTGAACCCCTCTCAAATGACTTCACCCCATCACAAAGGGAGAGGCGGGCCACCCTTCAGAGGCCTCTTTCCCACCAACAGGGTTCCGGAGCCCATGCCGTAATTTGAACCGTTAGGCGGGTTTTCCACCACGGAAGCACTCGGTGCTCGGCCGAAAAATGGGTTCAATTGCGGCCCCGCAAACTAGCTGGTCTCGAACCACGAAAGCGTGACGAAAGCAGTAGAAGGGCGTGACTCTGCCATCTCAACATCAAGTTTTCTACCATATTACGTGTGTATTACATGAGAAAAGTGAAGCGATTTTCACGGCTGTGAATTAGGTTGGGCTCTAAGGCTGAACTTGCTGCTTTGTATCAGTTCATATCACAGATAAAAGGACACAAAGTGCGTACTTGTCGTCTTGCTCTAATCGCTGTCTGTGTTTCCCTCTGTGCTGCACACAGATGCTGCAGTAGTTTGGTTTGGACCCTGAAACGTATTTGCAGCACAGAAAGGAGAGCGTGTTCTCCCACGTTTGTGCGCTTCGTGTCCAGACGAGGACCCGCCCACGCTCATACATAAAGGAGCAGTTCACAGAAACGCGGTGGGAACGCGGGCCCGTTCTTAAGCGTTTCGCCAGTTCATTGGGAACAGCACGGGCACTGGCACGTGAACCGGTTCCTCGGCGATGGGAAAGTAGCATATTTGAACCGTTAGGCAGGTTTTCCACCGCCGAAGCACTTGGTGCTCGGCCCCGCAAACTAGCTGGTCTCAAACCACGAACTCGTGACGAAAGCAGCAGATGGGCGTGACTTAGGCATCTCTAGAAAGTTTGACCGCCGACACTGTCCGCCATTGTACCCACACAACTTATGCGCAAGATGAATCAGCATTGGTCGGAAGCCGAAACAAATGCATTGCTTGCGATTTGGTCCTCACGGGAGATACAGGACAAATTGGAAAGCTCCCAAAGAAAAGCGAAGGTTTACAACGAGATTCAAGCAGAGCTTTTGTCAGCGGGTTTCAACCAAACATCGGAGCAAATAGTAAACAAATTTAAAAAAAACTTAACAGGGACTACAGGGACCACAAAAAAGAACTCTCTAAAAGCGGCGCTGGACCCAGCAGAGGTAGAAATGCTGGACATTTTGATGTGCTGGATTCTGTGTTAGGACATAGACCGGCAAATCAGCTGACCGGGGCTCTAAACTCTACAACCTCTGTGCACGAGCTAACGAGCGATGCGGCCAAGGACACATCAGATACCTCAGATACACATACGTCATTGATCAGTTCGCAAAGTGCAGTGGGACTGAGGGCCTGTTCATAAGCGTTTCGCCGGTTCCTTGGGATCGGCACGAGAACTTGCTCCAGCTCCAGAACCTCGGCGGTGGGAAAGTAGCAAGAGGAAACCCATTTCTGCCGCTTGTAACCACAACCTTGTTCTTTCTGTCTCTTCATCGTCTTCCACCTCTGTTTCACACTGAACGTGAACAGGACAGTCACGAGATCACGCGTGCACAGTGTGAATGACACTGGCCGTGCCCGGTGGTAGATTGCAAATGGTGGAGAAACAATACTCATCGCAGTGATATAGCCAGAGGAAAAAAAATCTGAGTGTGGTATCTGCAACGGGGCAGAGTGCGCGGGTGCGTGCCCATTTGCTAACTGTTCCAATAGTAAACGGGTAAAATTTTTAGCCCTGCACAGTGCCGGGTGATCAACCACTGGCTAGAACCTTGCTGAGGTCATGTGATCAGGATCTGCTGGCTTTGCATCATACAAGTCTGAAAACTAAAGCAGACAGAGGTTTTGCAACAGTGGCTCCCCAACTCTGGAGCTCTCTCCCTTAGAGCTTGAGAGCTCTGGATTTGGTGGTGTTTTTAAAAAAAAAACAGCTAACATCTCACCTTTTTAGACTTGCATTGGGTAGTTTTTTTCCTCCTCTTTTGCTCTGCTGTTATGTTGTAAAGCACTTATATTTATATTTGTCTTGAGAGGTGCTATATAAATACAGTTTTACTTTACTTACATTCAGCTCTCTCTTCACCCCAATGGACCAGTACATCATACACATCACTTCAGCCGCAGCCCAATCCATCTGTCTCCCATTCCCCTCTTCCCCCACTTGTGAACAAGACCCCGAGATACTTAAACTCCTCCACCTGGGGCAGCAACTTGTCCCTGACCCGGAGTGGGAACTCCACACTTTTCCGGCTGAGGACCATGGCCTCAGACTTGGAGGTGCCACCACCTCATGAAGCCAACAGGGCCTTATTGTCCACAAAAAGCAGAGATGAGATTCTGAGGCCACCAAGGCAGAAGCCTTCCACCACATGGCTACGCCTAGAAAGTCTGTCCATAAAAGTTATGAACACAATCAGTGACAAAGGGCATCACTCTCAGCCCAAGTACTGTTCCAAATCAAAGTACGCATAAAGGCAAGTTTGCTCAAATACCCTGATGTGTTCTATCGAGTCTGCATCGGTGGTGATTTGTGTGGACTTGGTGCAGCCAAGTATCCCAGAATGCATTTCGAACAAAACTCAAACCCAACAATGGCGTAACAGATTGGCTAAAACTATGAGTAAATTTTTAAATATTACTGCTTCTGTGACACAAAACAAACTTTTACTTTTGTTTTCAGGTGAGAATGTAGATGTGTAAACATCAAATATCTGCTCAGTTATCAAATTATTGCTTGATTGCAAAGATGCAAACGGTTTTGGAGACGTCCATTCTGCTGCTCTAACAGCACTCGCCGGCCGGACAAGGCTCGCTATACGCGGGGGGGGAACGCCTGACTCACGGCACATCGTTTTCAAAACTCCCGCTCGCTTTTGTTGCTGAGTGGAAGTTAAACACAGATAGAATTCACATAGATGATCTCTAGTGGCTGATGTTTGGTTATTTCAGTGTTTCATCTGTTCCTGAGCAAATCGATAAAACTGATATTAAAAATATTTTACTCAGGAAGGAACACGAGAGCCTTTTCACCAGGAACGGGAACTTTGCAGCGGCATGTTGATGCTGTTCATGGAGATCATGAAGACTGATGACAAGCCTGCTCCAGAAATGATCAAATTATATGTTTTAAAATCTTAATATTTATTTGACAGTATTCTAAACATCTGTGTGTTGTAAGTGGTGGAAGTGTTCTGGAATAAAAATAACATAATTTAAACATCTGACCTGTTTTTGTTCAGTAAGCAGCAGAGCTGTGTATACATGTATAATGTTTTTAATTCAGAGATGAAGTTTTGAAAACCAAGCAGTCAGTAAATTTAAGCTGGAAGGTGGTAGAAACCCTGGAGCTGTGACGTCAGCTCTGGATGGTACGTCAGTGCGTCGCTGATACCTGTTAATGTTTGTACAGGTATGTTTCTGTTACCTGTCAGAAACAAGCTCTCATGGATGATGTTTGCTGAGCGCCACCATTTCAGTGATGTTAGCTAACGAGTGAAGTTCAATAGGAGCAGCTACGATGGCTCCTATTTGTTTCCTCACATTAATATCAGCGTTCATTCTGAATAATAAACCTCTGCATGAACTGAATCATCTGGAAACTTTTCAAATCTTTTTTTAAATCTTTTTGATTTCATTTGAACCCTGATTTGAACTTTTGGACAGAGGCCATTTTTATTTATTTGCACATTATATTTTCATTTAAAAATAAAAATTCATTCACTTTAATATCGAGGGCTCGGAGCCATAGGGGCATAAGTGACATTTCTCCAACTTTACAGGAGAGCCAAAATAAAAAAAAAAATGACCACAGTTTGCTCTCACTTTGTTACTGATTTTAGTTTTTTAAGCATGTTTTTTTTTACAAATTGATGACACAATGCTTAATGAACAATATTGTCTTTGTCGTAAATGCACTTACACCCTTCTGGCACCAACTTCTTGTGTGCATTCAGATTTAAGCCTTTTGGGTTTTGTTGAATAACTATTTCTATTAATATTTTTTACTTCTGTAATTTTGACAGTAGGTAGAGCACATCAAGAGCTTTCATTTGATTATATATATATATATATATATATATATATATATATATATATATATATATCAATTTTGACCAGAAAGTCACTTACGCCCCCATGGCTCCAAGCCCTCGATATGCATTGTTTATTTGATATTTATTGTGAAGTCACATTGATGTTAAAATACACTGGATTAGTTTCAAACTCGTATTTTTATGGGTCATTAATTTAATTGTGAGAAGAGACAACAAGGTGATGTTAACAGGCGGGCAGGCTTGAACAGGTGAGGTTAGACTGAAATAATATGATCAAAAAAAAATAATTGACAGATTAGCTGACTACCAGAATAATGTTTAGTTGCAGGCCTAGGTGGCACTGAGAAAAAGACAGGAGGTGGAGGTTGGTGTGAAGCTTTTCGCTGGGAGTGAGCAGAATGGACAGGATTAGAAATCAGAGGGACGGCTGAGCTGAGCGGTTTGGAAGTGGTTGGTTGAAGTTAGAGAGACCAGGCTGAGATGGTTTGGACATGTGCAGAGGAGGGACAGTAGATCTACTGGACAAAGGACGTTGCAGATGGAGCTGCCAGGCAGGGGGGAAGGTTGGAAGAAGGCCATGCAGAGGGTGAGATGATCCATGTTACTCATGGAGGGTTAGAAGTCTCGGCCGGGCGTTTCAGGTCAGCGCCTGCGTTTGTGGACAGATACTAAAATCCACGAGTTAGCAAATCTAATTTTGCTCTCATTAGTTTCATGTGCTTGGTGCATCTGTGTACAGCATACTGAATTAAATAAATGTTGTTTAACTAGGAAAGAGAAATCATTATTATGACTTCATACATAAAGCAGTGAAAGTCTGATGCTCTGTGAAGTGGATGCTATAAACAGTCAGCTCCAACATGAATACTTTTAGAAATTTTGTACAATGCTGATTCCATTAAAATTTAAAAATCATAAGTTTTCTCTATAACTGCAGCATTGAAACAAGCAATCCTGGACCGAGAAGAGCTGACGGGCTAACCTGGCCTCCCTGTTAATGCTGGGTAATTTTCTTCGTTGTTTGGAGTGTGATGTGCAGTGTTCATAATGCCCTGTGCCACAGTTAAGCAGCATTTAAAGTGCGATTCATTATAGAAGAACACGATTACTGGTTTCAAATGCCTTTGTTTACAGTTTATGACATTGTCCATTAAACAGGCATAAAACTTAATTTGATATGAGTGTTTTTAGTTTTACACTAGTCTCATTTTTTCTGTTTAGTCTAATAACTGCATACTTGTGAGTCAAACTGAATTTCTGTTATTACTGCGTCCCTTCTTATGCTTTGGCACCTCGAGACCTCACTTTGTCTCCACCCTCCAACCCCCAAACACCGAGCCTGCCCACCCGCTCCCCCCGCTCCCATCCTTGGTCCTCGCTTCAGCCTTTATCAGCCTTTGAGACAGCGAGTTTTCTTACACAAGTTAGCAACAGCGGCCCAGATAAAGGAGGATGGTTGAATGTAGCTAGCAGTCTCAGCCCACAGTGTTTCATTAAATTTGATATTGTAACAGTAAACAATACGGGACAAAATTGATCTATGTAATGTGGGTCTAGGCCAGGGCAACTCCAGGCCTCGAGAGCCCCTGTCCTGCAGGTTTTAGATGCGTCTCAGCTTCAGCACACCTGAGGCAAATATAGAAGTCATGAGCAGGACTCTGGAGAACCTGACTGCAGACTGAGGAGGTCATGGCAGTTCTATACTGCCATCATTGAGTCCATCCTCACCTCCTCCATCACTGTGTGGTACGCTGGAGCCACCACTAGGGACAAACAGAGACTACAGCGCGTTGTGCACTCTGCTGAGAAGGTGATTGGCTGTAACCTCCCATCTCTCCAGGACCTGTACACCTCCAGGACACTGGGGCGTGCAGGTCGGATCACAGCCGACCACTCTCACCCTGGGCACAGACTTTTTGACCCTCTCCCCTCAGGCAGGAGGCTACGGTCCATACGGACCAGAACCTCCCGCCATAAGAACAGTTTCTTCCCCTCTGCTGTTGGACTCATGAACAATTACCCTAAGACTGTTACCACCACCCTCCACAAACGCTGATGACCCTATGTCTATGCACCTGTCTGACTGCACTGATGTACATATTAGTGGAATATAGTCTACATTCTTTTATCTTTTAATTAGTCTCTGCACTGTATATTTGTAATTTTGTAATATTGTGCTATAGTTATAGCTCTAATATCTCTGTATATTTGCAATTTGTATACTTGTATATTGTCTTATAGTTTTTATACTTATTTTTTTTCTGTAAGCACGAAGTACCGCAGCAATTTCCTAATGCTGTGAACCTGTTCACCCATATGGCAATAAAAACCTTCTGATTCTGATTCTGATTCTGATTCAGCCATTTGATTCAGGTGTGCTGGATCAGGGACGCATCTAAAACCTGCAGGACACCGGCCCTCGAGGCCGGGAGTTGTCCACCCCTGGTCTAGGCAAAGCGTTAAAGTTATTAAGTTATTTCATAAAGTTAATTTGTTGTTCTAAACATCTTTATGGTGTTTTTTTTCCTTCACTTTTTGTCTCTCCAAAGATGTTTTTCCTCTCTTCTGCAGCCTCGATTGCAACTACAGTACAGCCAAATGAACAATTATGCAAATTAGGCGATGACGTCATATCGTGACCGCTGTTTTCAGCAGCAGAAAATTTCCCGTATTTTAAAACACAAAACTTGACAGGTGTGCTCTTGAACCTGAGCCCCACTCAGGCTCACCTCCACTGTACCTCCGTCATTCGGTTTTTATTACACAGCATCTCAGCCTTTGGCCTGGGGTTGGATGTATTTGCTCACCTGTTAGAGTCATCTCAGCTGACACCCTGTCAATAGCCAGAACGTCCACGGAGCCATCATCACAAGCCTCTATGTAAAACCTCTCCGGTGTGGTGCGCCTGGGACAAAACACAAGACCACGACATGAATCCGGAGCAGCAGAGCTCAGGCTGCCGGTATCCCAAAACAAGACACATCTAATGCCCTCAGCTCTCGCTGAAATAACGATTATATCCATATTTAATTCCATCCAAATCTGACAATATGCTGCTTGATTAAATCCAACTTGATTCAAACTTATAACCGTCTTTAAAAACTTAGTGTAGAATAAAACGGACGTTAGCATCAGACGCTCGGTGAGCAGTAAGAAGCTAAGGTCCACAGAGTGTGACTGAAGCGGGTGCTGAGGCAGCTGCAGTCCTGATAAAGACCCGCACGCTCCTCCGGTCAGCCTGGACATTAGATAACGCTGTGTGGTGTTACTGTTTCATTCCGCAGCACTTACAGGCTCAAACTCTGAAAGGCGCTCGCCATTTTTCCTACCACAACCTCAGTGACGTGTCAACCAGCCGCCGTCAGCTGTGAGCGCATGCGCGTTTGTTCCACTAGCGGTGAGCTGGCCCCACACTACCCCTGCTGCAGGTAGAACAAAGCTCGCGTTTTTCATGTTCTCTAAGGTGTGACGTGAAACAAATGGGTTCTTGTACAGAGATATTTCACTGCTAAGTGGTCACACTGTCAGTAACAAAAAGCTGAATGGGAAGCGCCACACCTGAACTCCTGTAATTTAATGGAACAGGTCTGCGTGGGTGTCTGCGTGGGTTCTCTCCGGGTACTCCGGCTTCCTTCCACAGTCCAAAGACATGCAGTTAGTGGGGTTAGGTTAACTGGTGATGCATAGGTGTGAATGGCTGTCTGTCTCTGGGTTAGCCCTGCGACAGGCTGATTTCAGATCTGTGATGAATGTTTTTATACCAGAAAGACCAAAGATGTTTTCTTGGGAAGGACTGTGGGGAATCCAGCAGTATATTACCTGCAACTGTATGAGATATAAGTGTTCTGTGTTAAGAAGAGTGCAACATGGTCCAAGCTAAACAAACATGTGAAAGGGGTCTGGCTGTAAAATGATCTACTGTGGGGTAACCCGTTCCCTAGAGAACCAAATGTGGTTATGGCCACTAGCGGAACAAATCAGAGCCGGGCCGGGGCGGGGCAAATGACCGGGCCCTTTACACCCAAATAATAAAGCTCATCATAACATCATTTTATAACATACACATGCCCAGAACAGCGGGAATGTGTATGTTATGAAGTGCCACTCATGTTAGCTTAGTCCGTGAAAATGCTCCACCGAAGGCCTTTAAGGCCGTTTCACACCGGAGGCGTTGCGTAAAAACAACATGAAATTCCGAATGTTTCGGATGCGAACCTGTAACCTACACACACACCGGATGTGCTGCGTTTTTGCGACTAAATCGCCCTCATAAAACGCACTGTGAAAGAAAGGAAGCCGACATCCACCGATGATGTAATGAGGTTGTGATGTTTCTAAACAAGAGAAGGAAGAAACAGAGATTCTGGGTTCATCCAACACATTAGAAAGGCAGAGTTTCATGGTTTGATCCCGGAGCTGAAGCTGCATCACGGATGCTTTCGCGCACGTTTCACATCATCAGTGGGCAGTTGTTGTTGGCAGAGTTGGGATCACGTGTGAGGAGGCAGAGAATAATTTCAGAGAGCCGACTGACCCGGAGGAACATGTAGCTGTGTGTCTGAGGTAAAATAGTTTACTGTTCCCAGCTGTATATTCAGTACATCAGTGCGCAGTTTGAGCTATGAACTCACATGTTGCTAAATGCAGCGCTCTGATTTATTCGCAAAAACACAGCGTGAAAGGGCCTTTAAAGCCAGTCACGCAGTCCAACATCTTATTCAATATTTTACACCTACTACATCACTGAAGTCAGTCAGTTTTGAGCAACCATGACTCAGTCCTGACTGTGGCAGCCTTTAAAACCCCCGTGTAAAACATGAATGATGGGTGATGTATAGTGGGTTGTATACTGTGCACATTGAGCCATGCATATTGCGATATAATCAAGACAGGGCCCTCCTTCTCCACCTCGCCTCGGACGTGACAGAGGCCTGGCTACCTGAAATCTTATTCTCCTCTCCTCTCTCCCATCCGGGCCCCCGCTAGCCCCGGGCCGGGGGCGTGCCGCCCTCCCAGCCCCTCCAGAAGCTCCGCCCCTGTGCTGTGCGTCAGTGACGGATGGTTTGTGTGAATTTCAGACTTTCAATAATAGAGCCATCTCATTTTTTCTAAGTATGGGAATATTTTGATTTTGTGCCACCAAATAAGGTAAAATAATTTCAGCGTGTCCATCCATCCATTTCTTTCCAATTATATTGGAAACTTGTGCAGGTAGGACGAGCATGGAAAAAGAAAAATGTTGATGCTTAAACCACATCAATAGCCCCAAATATATATTGAGGTTACAGCTAATTAATCTCTCCGATCTCTGTCGCCAGGCGTTGGCATCGGAGCATTCCGGTTATTAATAAACTACTTTATGATCAACAAGACATGATGACACTAAGTCAGATTTAATTTAAAACATAAAATTATGCATCCACCTTTAAATTGGTGCCCAAATGTGCGATTAGCGGCCAGCGACGTTTAATGTGTCGAAAAGCAAACAGAGGAGCTCGAACTACGTCACTGGCCGAAGATGCAGTGATCACAGCACACCTATTCAGTGTTTATTCAAATATAATACTCATAGTGCCACATCATTCACGAGGTGCTTTTCTTTCTCCCTTTCTTACTTCCTGGTCACACCAGCTTCTTCTGTTCCGTGTGAAAGGATGTTCTCAAAGGCTGGGAAGCTGTCCCAGTGAAGCCCATCTACTGTGGAAAAATTATTCCTGAATAATAATAATAATAAAAAAAACCCGAGCTGCATAAGCACACATTTCCTGCACAGCAAGCACAATAACAAAGCAAATAACTGTACACCAAAAAAAGAGGGGGAAACGGATCAATCTCACCTACTGACTCATTATTATTGAACATCTTCCCTGTCCAGTATGTGATTTAGAATCAATGACAAACCAAACCATTTTCCAAATGTATTTATTTATTTTTTATCATTTCATAGATGGAATTACTCAGGCAGATGATTTTTACATATGGGATACAAAGAACAAATACATAAAACACAGTTGGATTGCAGGTCATTTGAGGAATTGTCCCAACATACGTTAGGAAGTATGGCAGGCCGTTTTAACATAAAATCCGTTTGTCTGACTATCCGTAATTACATTTTAGATATCTAAAACTGCATTTTGACTATCCAGAATGGTAATTTAAGATATCCGCAATTACATTCTGGCTAGTAATTATAATAATTCAAGATATCTTCAGTTACATTTTGACGAGTCAAAATTCCTTTCAAGATATCTCAAATTATGTCACCGGATTCGTCATTTGACGGGTCACACATCCCTAATTACAATTTAAGATATCTCAAACGTAATTATGACTAATCGAAATTACCTTTTAGATATCTGAATTTAACGATTGCGTGAAGGCCCCCTTGTGCTGTACTGAGCTGTCCAAACAATTGCCTGTGTAGAATTTCAGGTGGCTGCAATGGTGCTGGCCGTTATGGACAAAATTGTAATAAAATGCAACAATATAGAAAGAGCTCCTCAGTATGGGATATACGGAGAGCGCGAGAGTCGTGAACTTAAAGACTGCTTCAGAAATCTGCACAGAATCTCTGATTTTATGGCCCTTTTAACAAACTGCCTTATAAACATTCCGCCAAAATGCTCCGTAATTCAAGATATCTCAAACGTCATTCTGACTAGTCAGAATGACGTTTGAGATATCTTAAATAGAAAAGCCGTCTAATTCAAGACATGTGTAATTCATTTTGAGATATCTTAAAAGGCATTTTGACTAGTCAAAATTACAGTTCTAGATATCTCTAATTTAGTTTTGCCTAGTCATTATTTGCTTTCAAGATATCTAGAATTTAATTTGCACTAGTCAAAACTATTTATCGCCTATCTAAAAATACATTTAAGATATCTTGAAATATGGTGTCATTTAAGATATCTTTAATTAGAATTATGACTAGTCAGAATAAAAAACAAGATATCTTGAATTAACTTTATGACTAGTCATAATTTAATTGTAGATATCTGAAATGTGAGTTTCAGATAGTCAGTAATTCATTGAAGATATCTTGATTTGAAGCCGCCATACAAATGAATGTTAAATCTGACATCATTTCGACTAGTCGGAATGTAATTAGAGATATCTCAATTAGGTATTTTGACTAGTCAAAACATAATTAGAGATATCTCAATTTACTAATACGTCTAGTCATAAATCAATTTCAGATATCTGGAATGTAAGTGTGGGGAATCGGATTTTATGTTAAAACGGCCTGCCATATAGGAAGTGTTATACACGTGAAAGGTGCGTCACACCTGCAGGGCTCCATTTGGCTGTGCAACAACCACTGTGGCCAGCAGATGTCACCCAAGAGCACTGAATGAACCTTCGAGTAGCGAACCAATTGTTGACACAATGGTTCAAAAAGGTTCAGAGCTTCAGAAAGCCTCGTTTTGCCATCACTAATCAGCATTACCAAAATGTTTAATGAACGATCTGCTCCATGCTGCCACCATCTTGGAGCTCCAGCCTGTCAGACAGGATGTGGAAGATTCCAAACCTTTTATAGTAAGGGGGGATTTGGAGCTTACTGAGTGGGTAAGGAAGCAGAGGGGGAACTGACCACTCTTTTCTTGTCAAATAGACTTTTATACACTGCAAACAAACTGCTGTACTGTGGTCTTGTAGAAAAACTAAAGTGGTAAATGGAATGCTTTGCTTTGCTCTTAGGTGTATAGATCGCTAATTGTGAGAGTTAATTGGTATAATGCTTGAGTGGTTTATTCTGGGGAGGGGCTTAGGTTTTATAAGCCTGGGTTGGTGCTCCTGAGGGAAGGAAGGGTGGCATTCGGGGGCAAGAGTGTACCCTGTGAAAGGGTATTTTCTAAAGCAGGCTAAAATCATCTCAAACCAAAGAAACTGCCTGAAGCCCAGCTCTGTGGCAAAGCTGTTATTTCTAAATCAAAATGAATAAATCAAATGTCCCTAGTACAGTTACAAACCAAGTAACACAATCACACTCACATCACAACACTCTCCCCAGTGTTTTTCCACTTTCCCTCTTGACCCCACTATTGCATCACAAAGACAGACACCATATGAGTTAGCTCAGGATTTATTTATTGCATCACAAAAATCATTTATTCTGTTCAAAACTTCACGCACCAAAACCTCTCTGTGATTATAATCACCCTGCCCGTTTTACATTGACTGTCCACTTGATGGCGCAGTAGAGCAAATGAACAGTTAAAGGAAGTGCTTGGGTGGAGGTGGAGGGTGCATTATTGATTTTTATTCACGAATAGAAAGAATTGACAGTGTTGGGGCTCAGGTCATTCCTTCTTTTTGGAATAACCTCCCAGCCTTATAAAAGTCTCTAACAGAGGACTGAAGGAGCAGCGTGCACAGAAGCTGAGACTTGTACAGGATACAGGTGCTTCTGACTGTGCTGCTGTAACACTGGGTTTCCCACATTCAGCAGCTCGAATCACACAATGAAGCAGTCAGCTGATTTCAGAAAACGGGGCCTCCTTTGGCTTTTGTCACGTGATGTTCTCAAAAACGATACAGATCTCGACACAGGCTTCATTTGGACGCGCCCCCTTTTGCTTGGCACAGGCCTCGAGGCCTCAGTACAAGACCGTTGGTTCTTCTGAACAGTTTTAAGTTTGTTTTTGTATAGTTTTTGTGTCTTTTGTTGGTCATATCACCAGCCTGCCCTGCTTTGTTATCAGCACCCGTAAATAAATTGCACATCAGGCGAAGAAAATTCCTGCTTCAAAGTGTGCTTCCTCTGCCGCAGCTGTGGCATTACTACGCCAACTAAAGTCTAAAGTGCCAGTTGCCTTGAAATAATATTCACACTAGTGACTGACTCCCTTCCTTCCTTCCTTCCTTCCATCCATTCTATTCCACTTCGCCTATCACAGCTGTCATATCCATTTTTACTGATGCTTTTTAGGAAGAGTCCTCGCTGACTGTACTCCTATGACCAACTAAAAGCAAATTATAATTCATTTCACCTTGTGTTTGTTTCATATTAACTAACTTAGTGTTCTTTTTGTTTGTTTTCATTCCACTCAATGCTGTTATTTTTGACTTTTTAAAATCATGATCTCTGCCTCAGCAACAACACAGAGTTCCTGTTTTGTCTTCCAGAAGCTGGATCCCAGGAGAATACAAATGAATTTAAAAATATTTATATTGCAATATACAGAACCAGTTTTGTACAACAAAAAATGTAAACAAAATATTGAAAACTTATATATGCAGATATAACTTCTCAATTAGGCCCACAGAGAACTTAAAAAAATTATTTTAGTGAGGTTATTTCACTTTTTCTTTAAATTGAGCTGCCTCTGGACCCCCACCCCCCCCCCCCCCCCCCCCCCCCCCCATGTGATATTCTACTTATGATTAATTAAATTCAGTTCAGTTTTATTTACATGGCACCAGTTCACAGCAGTCACCTCGATGTGCTTTATACTGTAAGGTAAAGAGTGTGCAACATGAGAGAGAAAACCCCAATCAGGTGATCCCTTTGAGCAACACTTTGCAACAGTAGCAAGGAAGGAGTGCGTATTTACAGGGGGAGACCTCCACCAGAACCAGGCTCAGGGAGGAGCAGCTCTGCACTGAGGTGGGAGGTGAAGGGAGGAGAGGAACAGAGTAAAAACTATGGGAGAGAAGAGGCACAAGCTAACAGCATGCAGAGTGGCGTGGAAACACACAGGAAGTAAACACACTCATTTAAATTGCACATTTTCTACAAGAGGAAAACATTGTAGAGGAAAATGTGACTATGGTGGAGAAGATGAGACCACAGAACATGTTTTATTGCACTGTCAGAAAAAAAAAGAAATATGAGGCTGAGAGAAGACAACCGATCCACGAAAATTAAACTGGACCTTATTGATTTATTTCAAAAGAACTCAAGAAGTGAAAGTAATCAGGCCATATTCCATTTTTCCTTCCTTCCTTCCTTCCTTCCTTCCTTCCTTCCTTCCATCTTCCAGACCAGTAGGTGGCGGTAAGTCACCATTTTGCTGTTTGCCAACCTCCAGTAGTGATTATCAAGAAGAAGACCCGTAGAAGAAGACATTTTCCACGGGTGAAGAGTAGCACGTGGGTACTCTTCTGCTGCGTTCGTTGAGGACAAACGAGTGAACTCCGCACGCTGCGTTGGTCTGAGTAGTTTACGCCAGAGAACATGAAGCCAGGTACAGTAACTTTACATGATGGTACTGGGTAATATCTGATACTGTACGCAGTTAGCCTTCAGCGCTAGCTGAGCTGGTGTGTGGACAGCCTACAGTAACATGCCGGGACTTTGGAAACTGTCGCTAACTGTACGCGCGCTTTCTCACGTGTAACGGTGACACGTGGGCTAAATGTAGCGGTTGCCGAATAATGTGCAGTGTTAGCGGTCTCGGTGAGTGTCGGTCCGCTCCACGTTGTGAGCTCCTGAGGTCTCCACACGTGTCTGAGAGTTAGACCAACACAGCAGCCCTGCGGCAGAAACACAACAACGGTTTTTACTCAACGTGGTTTCTACTGAGAGGCACAATCAAACGTGGTTTCTACTGAGAGGGGACAACAAGCGAGCTCGGTTTATACTGTCCGCTGTAACAACTGTTTAAAGCGTCGTTCGTGCTTTGTTTCACGTCCGTAGCTCCGGCTAATGCTAGCCGGCAGCGGAACCTTGTGTGTTTGTGTTTCTCAGACTCTGTGGGTACCGGTTCCGTTAAACACGCAGCTTGAAAGTAGTCAGAACTTTAGCACATCTGGTCAAATCTACGTGCAGCGCAAAAACGCCTGCCGTTCAAAAACGCCGCAAAGGCCTGGACCGCGGCCCGGTGTGGGTTCATGTGCTGTGTGAACAGAGAGAGGAGAGGCAGAGCCTGTACCCCTGCTTTCTGCTGGGTCTGCTTTCTTCTTCCGAGGGTACGAGGAGCTACGTCATGACTCCAAAGTCCTTCCAGAGAAATGCTTTGGACACTCTCAGTCCTCACTGGAGCTTAAAAACCGTCAGCAGGTCGCTGTGCTTCACCATGATGGTGGGTAAACGGGGGCAGAGAGGATTTACTCAGTTTGGCACTGTTAGTCTTGTTCCTGATTAGTACGTACCAGAGTTTTCCTCTTTACTGCCAGAGCCTCAAAGATGGAGGAAATATTAAATGTAAGTCCTAATTATTGGGAATGAGCAATAAAGCCTCACAGTTCTCACATCTCAAGGAAGTGTGATATTTATGAGACTGAGGAGAGGCTGCCAGGTGTGCCTCAGTCTGACGATGACAAACAGAAGTTCACCGTCAGCATGTGGAGCCACATCTCTGCAGAGTGCTCCCAGTGTGGACGTAGCTCTGTAGAGGATGATGATACCTCAAGGAGTGCACTGACACACCACACAAACTGTCGGCTCTGTATTGACACTGGGTCACTCAATAGTGACCCCTGCAGTAGTTATAAAATCATTGCAGGTAAACAAAATGAAAATGAGATTGAAAAGCTAACATAACCAGCCTGTGAAATATTTAATCACCAGTCCTTAAAATATGACCTCATCATTGTATAATTTAATTTGCTGTTTGTTTGCTGAGTTAAATTGTTCATGAGAAGAGTTTAAATTTTCCTTAAAACCTTGTTTGTGTGAATGCTAAACTGAGCTGGTATCCAAAATATAGAAAATTTGTCTGTAATAAAATTGAGTTAAAATTTTTTATGGAATTTTGTTGTGTTAAATCTAGGGGTGGGACTCGATTAAAAAAATTAATCGAATTAATTAGAAGCTTTGTAATTAATTAAAATCACATTTAAATCACATTTAAATATTTAACATGATAAATATTAATTTAAGTTTAGTTGATGAATGAATCAATATACATAAGCTTAAACTTCAAAATTTTATTTTCCCACCAGTCTGCTACACAGACCAATGAAGGGTGGAAGTGCTCCTGTGATAAGCAAACTCCTGAAATTAAAGTTCAGCATCATAACTGGATAGTTTTATTCAACATTAATGTCTCACTTGTTATAGCTGGAAATCAGCTGTATTCTTGATGTTGTTATGCTTGTTTTAACAGCTTATTTTGAGTTAAAGATTTAAAATTAAACCACAAAAAGGAGAAAAAGTTCGTTCTCCGTTTAACAGCTGCTTTTACACAGCTGGGCTTCACTCTCACGTTGCTAGGCGACATGAGCTACAGAGGTGAGGGCAGGTGATGCTGATATGAAGGATAGCCGCTCACTTACGGAATAAAAGACTAAAAATGGATTAGTTTATGCATTTTTATTGAGGAACAAAGGTTTTTTAGGGTCTTTGCTCCAAGGCGATTTCTCCTCTTAGACACCAGTTCCTCTGCCTTAGAAAAAACTCTTCACAGATGAAGATGGTGAGCATAAAATGTAAGTGTGAGTTGATAAAGGTGTGTTATGGTTATTTTTTCAATGTTGTAACGGGTCTCGTGTTCCGGGTGTGTTGCTCTCAGCCAGGCAGCGTTGGACTTCAATTATGGGATGGGCTGTAGTATTCGAGGTCTTCTTGTTCTCCTCAACCTCCATATCAAGAGGTTTCCAGAGATTGTGCCCCAACAAATATCTTTGTTAATCGTTAGATTATTATCATGAAAAAGTGCCACAGAAATATACAAATAAACACAAAGAAATGTTTTCATACCTTCATAATGTCGCAGCATTGATGAAGTGCTCTTATTGATGTGAGATAGCTCTGTGGAGCCGAGCCCACTCTTCACCTACAATAAAATAAAAAGTTCATTTATCTGAAACCATTTTACACCAGAACAGAGTAAAAACATATTTAATTGAAAAACTAGCAGTAAACGATGCCCAAAGGGGAAAAGATTTACCTTATTGGCGTCACAAGATGAAAATTATTCCAGACTGGGGAGAACTTCTTGGAACGATCCACGAAGGCAGTGGAAAAGGTGAGGGCGAGCAAAACTCCATCCAACAGATCCGCAATGCGTCGATACAGTTTGTTTCCTTATAAACATGCTTTGGCGCGGCACATCCAAATGACACACTTCCTGTATCAGTCACATGATAGTTTTCTTAAAGCGATACACGCATTAATACGGGGTTTCACTCTTGTGCGCCCGGCACAGTGCTGACGCACCAGTGTTGTTCGTCCCATCACTAGTGGACAGCACTGGTGCAGAATGTGTTGATACTTCAGGTGCACATGTATAGATTGTCCTGTAATATCATTTGTGTGTGTTTCAGGTTTTAGTCCTCGCATGGACAGAGGAGGAAGAGGTGGAGGACGCGGTGGTGGCAGAGGAGGGTTTGGTGACCGTGGAGGGTTTGGTGACCGTGGAGGGTTTGGTGACCGTGGAGGACGAGGAGGGTTTCGGGGAGGAAGAGGTGAGACTCTTGTAAAGGTGTTGGTATTGTCACATCATGCAGATTATATGCGTTGCTCGAATGAAAGGATGACTCGGCTCTGCTGATCAGAAGGTTGGTGCTTGATTCCTGGCTGCTGAACCTCAGAGATCAAGAACTGATGGCACCGATATCTTTACCATCCTCCAGGTGCCGAAATCATCAAATACAAGAGAATTAAGAAGTATAACTAAAACAAGGATCTGATACTTATGGGCTCGACACACAGGGAGCGACGTCGCTCGCTCTCCATTCATTTCCTATGGAGCTTCTTCGATGAGGCGACAATCGCTTGCCCTCCTCCAGCTAAGCGACCGGCAACATTCGTGCATGTGAAATTTCGAGCTCGTACACGTAGACGTGCACACGCGACCAGGTGACGCGACACAACAAAGTTGAAAAATGTTCTACTTTTGTCGCTGTCGCGTGGCGCTAAACCAATCAGTGAGGGTTTCATTGACTGACCAATGAGCGGAGAGTATGCTACACACTGCAGTCTGCAACCACTTTGAGCACGAAGGAAAGCACCGTTTTAGCTGTGTTTGACTTCCCTATATTATATGACACTTCACGCAGTGATTATCGACTTACACATAAAAGGCAGCCGTATGGGGACATGTTGGCGTAAGACCAACGTTAAACAGACGCATAGAGAGGACTTTGGTGCTAATATAGGATGAACCCAAGGTTCTCATTGTCTTTTGTAGAGGAGACTTAACAGCAAGATTTCTGTCAGTTCCGGTAAAATCTTCAGACTCCTCATCTTTACTGCCGTGTCTGACATGAACTGCTTTGAAAATGTCTAAATCCCTCCAGTTTCATAACCAATCACATTTCTTGGAGACGAGTGACGTAAGAGCGCGATTCGCAAAGCCGCTGTTGCTATCGCCTCCCGTGTGTTCAGCTTCACCCCAGTGGTGATGCGGCCCATTTGTCGCTGTCGTTTGTCGAGCCCATTACAGTGATAAACATCAGCCTCTGCATTTGCTTTGAGGCCGATGGTAGCCATTATGGTGACTGTTGGCTCGTACCATGTTTGGCCCACATAACTCATGATACGTGTACCTGTAGTCTTACAGAGTGAGGTGTGTCGCTCAAATATGTAAGATCAGCACAAAGGGAAATAAAATGATATGGATATGATGAGGTGGTGATTTTTTTTTTTTTTAGTTACAGCTTCTAGAACTGCACCTCTGCTAGTGCAGGGTGTAGCTCCTACCGAGCTAAAGTGAATTAACATTAGTTAGGCGTCCTCAGTTCCTCTGTTATCATGTTAGAAAAGTACGTCTGAGTGCCGTACCCAGAGCTCTGGTAAGCACTTTGTGTTGGTCTTTTGTGCAGCATTTGTCAGAAGCTAGCTCAGACACAGCTTGTGGGATGTCCATCAGGAGTGTACTGAGCTGGGAACAACTGCTTTCTATGCTCTGCCCCTCCAGGGCACCTTTACAAAGGACACCTTTGGTAATGCTGGGTCAGCCGATTGCCCTTTGTTGTAATCTGTAATCTTATTTGTGTTGAGTTTTTACTGTGGCTAGGTGCTTATGTCCTTCATTTCATCCTAAGTGTTTAAATGTCTCCCTGGTTGAGCTTTAACGTTTGTCCATATGAGCTGCAGAAAGAAAGATTAGAAATCGAATGAGAGTTCTGAGCTTGACCAGCTTCAGACTGACTGTATTTGTCTTGAATCAAGTCTGAAACTGATTTTAACACGTACCTTTCAAATTCAAGGCTTCCTTGTGCTGGTGTTCTTTAAACAAGTTATTTGTGTATTTGTAAGGCGTGTACCCTAGAGGGCCAACAAGCAGGTCCTCCTCAACCAGAAAAATGGTGCCTCTTGTTGGCTGTGCCAATTTTTGCTGTTACAATGTGGCTGTTTTTTCAGGTGGAGGATTCAAGTCCCCAGAGGGTGGAGGATTTCGGGGCCGGGGCGGTGGCAGAGGCACCCCAAGAGGGAGAGGGGGGAGAGGAGGGAGGGGTGGCCGAGGTGGCTTCGGAGGCGGGAAGAAGGTCCTGATTGAGCCTCACAGACATGAAGGTAGTGTTGTTCTTTATGTACTGACGCTGGACTTTCTTAACTTAGTTTTTCACCATTGATTTGCATCCTTTCAACATTTGTTTGCATATGAGACTTTGTTAAAATTTAGAATGACGTGTCTGCCTGTGTGTCTGTGTGTGTCAGGAGTGTTCATCTGCAGAGGGAAGGAGGATGCCCTGGTAACAAAGAACATGGTGGTGGGAGAGTCTGTGTACGGAGAGAAGAGGATCAGTGTGGAGGTCAGATTGGTTGTTACTGTGTGGATCATGACTGGCTCCCACTCAGCTGCTGTATACATATTTGTCTATGAAATCTAAAAACATGTCTGCATTAGTCTGGATTCTTTTAGGGGATCCTGTTGTTGTGAGTCTGTGGTAATGTTCCCTCGATCTCTGGTAGGAAGGAGAGACTAAGATTGAATACCGAGCCTGGAATCCCTTCCGCTCTAAACTGGCAGCAGCCATCCTGGGGGGAATAGACCAGATTCATATCAAGCCTGGAGCCAAGGTCATGTACCTGGGAGCTGCCTCCGGCACCACAGTGTCCCATGTTTCTGACATTGTTGGACCGGTGAGTACTGCACACACTCTGGATTTCTTTTAAATTTCCCATCAGGCATCGATGAGTGCTGTGAGAAAATATGACACACGCAGCTCGGAGGAAGATGATGCATTTCTGAGTGCCTGCTTAAACCCCATAACATTTAACCACAAGGTGAAATCTGGTAAAAATAAATCAACAAATAAAACTATGATTACTTGAATTATTCTTATAGGCTTCACTGCCGCAACTACAAATATAAATGTTACAAAAAGTATCGGGAATTGAACACTGGATATCCCCACATCATGGGAGATATCCAGTGTTTGTTTTTGATGAAGACATTTGATTAGGTCAGTGTATGAACATAACTCCTACTCAGTCTCTCACTGCAGACTGTGTCAGTGTGACATGTAGGTACATTTCTAGGGTGGTGCACTTCAGGTTACAGTGTAGGGTTTCACACGAGTTTGCTGTTGCAGTGTATATTTAACACGCACACAAACCCACTGCTTAAAGGTTGCATTGAAATAATCGGTGTGTTGTTACAGGAAGGGCTGGTCTACGCTGTAGAGTTCTCCCACCGATCAGGTCGTGACCTTCTCAACGTAGCAAAGAAACGAACCAACATCATTCCAATCATCGAAGACGCTCGGCACCCTCACAAATACAGAATGCTTGTTGGTAAGTAGTCGTGGGTATGGCAGGAGAGCTGGTCAAATACCAACAGTTGTGCATCTGCTAATTGTTTTTCTTTTAATCCGAGCCTTCCTGTTACTGAACATGAGCGTCGGTCAGTTAGCGTCTGTCTGACGGGTGTGGCTCGAGAACCTGCAAAGTAAACGTGTAAACAGATGCTGAGGGTTCACGTTAAGTCTGTCCATCTGCAGGGATGGTGGATGTGATTTTTGCTGATGTTGCCCAACCTGACCAGACGAGGATTGTTGCTTTGAACGCTCACAACTTCCTGAAGAACGGCGGCCACTTTGTTATCTCTATCAAGGTATGCTGATAACTGCCCCAGAAGGTGACAGTTCTCCAAACTGAAGGGTGTTTTTAAGGAAGAAAGTTTGACTTTTATCTTTCATCTTTTGGCTGAAACCCAATAATCTTAAGTTAAAGTCTCTTTTCTTCCAAGAACCACACCTTTTTCACTCATTTTGAGTCCCCTCATTTTGAGTCCCCTCATTTTGAGTCCCCTCATTTTGAGCCCCCTCATTTTGAGCCCCCTCATTTTGAGCCCCCTCATTTTGAGCCCCCTCCTTTTGAGCCCCCTCATTTTGAGTCCCCTCATTTTGAGTCCACTCCTTTTACCTAATGATTTTCAGAGGAATACTTTTGTTAAACTGACCTATGAATCACCTTTAAGCATGAAGACACCCTGAACAAATTGGGAAAGGACTACTTCTAAATTGGTTTTAGGCACTTTACTAACAGCCTGTTGCAAAAATGCAGTATTTATTTACATCTGCAAAAAAAATGGCAATGATATGTTTGACATATAGAAAATATAATTATTGCACCATCAAGGTGATTCCCAAAGAGCCATTAGTCAAAAACTCAGCCTATCTCAGCATGATATACAGCTCAGGGCAATGTGATTCAGTCTTATTTATATATAAAAAGGTGACAGTCTCCATTACTTGCTTGTAGTGTGAAGTAGCCCATTCACTAAGTAGTCTAATTTCCACAGCATCATTCCAATAGTTTCTAAAAGTAGGGAAAAGACTTTCCTGCATAAGCAGAAGACAGTGGATGAGAGGATGAGCGTGGAGGTCAGACTGGTTGGAGGACACTATGCAAGCTTGTTTTCTTTTTGGTCCAGGGCACACATCAATCAATTAGCCTGTCCAAACCACATGCTTTACTCTCACAGAGGTTGTAAAAGTCAAATTGATTTTGGGAAGTCTCTGAAATAAAAATGTAAAAATGAAATAAAATACAATAGTAAAATGTTGAAAAAGCTAAACAGAATAAAATAAATCCTCCTGCCTTAGTAAAGGACTATTATGGTTATATTCACATTAAACGGCTCCCATAAGTTGGATGAGTTTAGCGCTAAAGCCCTCCTCGGCTCCGCCTACTTCCATGCATCGACTCGTTCATGCACAACCACACACACTAACAACACCTGGAGACGCTTTAGTGTCTATCAGTTCACCGGAGAGGCCAGCATAAGCTACAAACTCGCACTTATGAGTTCTGTGGGCTGAGAGGATGTTATTCATGTTGTGGAGCAATGTTAGGAGGACGCTGCTGATAGTTTCATACACAGTGGATTCATGTTTATTATTGTACTTAGAAAATATCACCCTTTTGATTACGGTTGTAATCAAAAAATGAACTCATGATAAATGAACTCAGCTTCACTGAGGCTGAGGGTCCACAAGGAAAGAATAAAGCTGGAGTTGTGTCTTTGGACAATATTGATACACAAACATGCTGTCAGAGGAGCTCTCGGTGAATTTGTCTCCTTGCCCCACCATCTGCTGAATGATGAGAAACCACTGGCAGATGATTCAGTTCATTCATGAGCTTCGTCCCAATCACGGTTATGTCAAGCTAGCTAAAGACTTCATACCTTCATCACCACCACCTTTTTTTGTTTTTGAACTGGACAGATAGTCTGAGGCAGCTTAATGGAAGGCTTCTTCTAATGTTGAGCATGATGAAGAGTGATGTGGAAGATTAAATGTGTCTCAGGACCAAAAAAGCATTGTGTCCATTCATGAGCTGTTACAGCTCTTTAATGGTGCCACTGGGAAAGTTGGGGCAGTCTGGTCCAGCCTCCAACCATGAAGAAAAGTGGGTTTAATTTACACATCAAGTCCAAATGCACTAACTTTACCTGGAACTCTCAGGGTTTGGTTGGGGGGACCATGGAGTGCAACATCTTCATCCCTGCTGCTTGTGCAGTCCATTTCTGGATATCTGTAGCACAGTTGTTCTGGAAAGTGTCAAAATGATTAAATATTCAAAAAGCCTGTCATCCCTGAAATAAAGTACAGACAACACACAATGAAGCGATACTGGGAGCACTGGATGACAAGTCTGGTTTGGCCTCAGTGTGACCTTTGGGATTTCCACGCTTGTCAGTGATACGGTGGCACAGGAGCCCGTCAGCTCCTGGTTCGAAGCAGAAGGTATGGAGAGATGTCTGCTGAAGACTGGAGATTACGGCGTGTCGGTCTGTATGACTGCCACTGAGTGCCCCCCTCTGCATCAGAAACACACACATACAGCACAAGTATGTCCTGTGGCACATTGTAAAAGCTGTTTTATTAAAAAAACAACAATATTGAGCATCTGAGTCGATCCAGATGAACTATCAACAGTATTCTGTGAGCAGCTGGGGAGGAAATACAACCAGGCTTAAGGAGAAGTGGACCTCCATCCTGCACATCACCAGTAAACCTGTGAGCATCCTGCTTACACACCTGAACACGAGAGCATCGCTGTCCTGGCTCCAGCCAAACTCTGTTGCCTTCAAGTACCTGCAAAAAGTAGTCACTGATAAAGAGCTCCTGCAAAAAACATGGGAAAAACCAACAAAACGCAAACATACAGGGCAGCTCTGTATATAACAAATCTGCTGCACAAAGCTCCAGGAAGAGAGTTCAGACTCACATCTGTGTGTAGCAACAGTGGATCACAACTGAAGGCAAAAACAAGGATGGCCAAGACCACCAGAAACACCAGCACTCAAAGAAGCAGTTTGTCATCACGGCACAGACGGTGGACAGAGGTGCAGTCACAGGTTCAGGCGTGTCACCTCAGCTCAACGCGAGTAAAACCAGACAAGGCTGCGTCCATGTGAGCAGAGTCATACCATCGGTGTCAGGAAGATCACTGAGGGGGGGTTAACAGAGCACCCGAGATCTGAGATAATCTGATAGTATTTTCAGATGTTGTATACTACAGCTCGCAGTAATTGGTAAATACATTAGTCAGCGATCTGAGTAGTTCAGTGATTTCTACATGAGTTTATCTGCTCAGTAGAAAACAGTATCAGATATATGTAAAGTCTTTTTTCAGGCATGACACAATTATCATTGTAGTGTCTCTGCTGTTTCTGCGGTATGAGGACGAAGTGAATTATCTTGGCCTGCTCTTACTGACCCCCCGCACTGTGACATCACTTCCTCCTGACATTTATACTAATCTCCTAAAATTAGCAGCTTGTTTAAGTTGCACACTTTCATTAACATTTCAAACATCACTGTTCTGTTTAGATGCTAATGAGCTGAGTTAAAGTACCTGATGCTGCCGGGTCGCCCCGGAGTCTCAGTGCAGACTTCACACGGGGAGCGCAGCGAGGCGTCTGCAGGGTCCGTGTCATGGCTGTGCAGGAAGGATCTCCAAGAAAGTGAGCCAAAGAAGCTTTGTGACAGCAGACTGAGTCACTTCCTGTCTGCATTTCCCTGCAGTGCCCACACCTGCACCGGTGTTGCCCACCCTCTCCACACCTCCGTGCAGCAGTGGCTGTTCCTCTGCTTCATTTTTAGTAAAATCTTTCTCTCCTCCTCACTGGCTCAAAAGCAGGACTTGCGACTCAAGTCCTGATTTGGGAGGTGAGAGCCGCCTCGGCCCTTCGATCGGTCCATCTGCTGTTCGCTGAAGCCTCGACACAGATGATCTCAGTGGAAGGGTGGCTGTCGAGAAGCCAGAGGTATCCAAATGAAAGAAGAACTGGACGGAAAATCTGTGGCAACAGGTCTGATGGTGTGATGAATCCCAGTGTGACCTTTTTGTTGGGGGGGTGGGGCAGTGGCAGTACTGTACACAACCACATGAATGTGGTGAGGAACGACAAACATTCGTTTGAGTGCACTCTTACCCTGACGTGCCTTGTTTGGGGAACGTGGGTTCCCACCAAAGACTGTTCTGTGGTTGGTAGCAGCAGGTTATCCTGGCTCCGCTGACAGGTCCTCACACTGACACTTTCAGTTGTAGAGTAACAAACACACACACATTAGAGGTCACACGGCTGTATCGGTCATGACTGAATTCACAGCTGCTTGAGTCATGTGTAGCAGGAACAGTCTAAACGCTGTGATGGGGAGAAGTGATTCAGGGTTTGTATGGGTGCTGGAAACCCTTGAAAATGCTTGGTTTTTAATGTTGTGTTTTCAAGGTTTGAAAAGTGCTTGAAATTTGGATATAGTGCTTGAAACTGCTTGAAAGTGTAACCATTTTTTTAAAATAAAAAAATCTGATTAAGTAGTAAGAGATGGAGAGAAACTGAGTCGGAAAGTCTACAATGAAAATTTCTCCACCAGGCCTGCACGTCTGCATGTGACCCCCCCCCCCCCCCGAAGACACAGTCGCTGTTTTAATGAGTGTTCGGTGGAAAACTACAAATTCCAATTATGGATAATACTCGTCTTAGGAATTATATTTAGGTCAAAAGTCACACACAAGAGAAAAAACAATCCATGCAAATAATGTGATTCTGCGCGCGCAGGTTTTCAGTCCTCACGAGTAAATTCAGTAACGTGTGCGTAGAACTCAGCAGCTGCACGCACAAAGAAACATGGCACGCACACACAAGTGTCTGCTGTGTGCACGCTGCTGCAGGGTCACACTCGTCTGCAAACTTCACGTGTGGAGCTGAATTCTACACCTGTGAAGAAACTGACTTTTGGCCATTTGGGCGGAGCCTGTGGAGCCTAATGTGATTGGTCGGTTTGATGGATAGTTCAGGTTACTGCGTTAAACCGCGGCAGCAGCATCAGAGCTGCTTTAAACACAGTCTGCAGAATAAAGTCTCCAGAATTAACTATCAGTACTTCTGATTTCTGGACTTCTGTCAACTTACAGCATAATACAATCGTTTTCATGTGATTAAAAAATGTGACATAATTTTGAGTGTGTGTGTATGTATTTGTATAAATATGTATCCCAGTGTTAATGTGCTTAAAATGCTTAAAGTGCTTGAATTTGACCGTGGAAAAGGAGTGTGAATGATTTGGTCTGTGTGGTCTTCTTCTTAAGGCTAACTGTATAGACTCGACAGCAGCTCCAGAGGCAGTGTTTGCCTCCGAAGTGAAGAAGATGAGTGCAGAGAACATGAAACCACAGGAGCAGCTCACACTGGAGCCCTATGAGCGAGACCACGCTGTGGTGGTGGGCATTTACAGGTAAGCCGACGTCACTCGACTCAGTAACGACTATTAGTGCTTCAACAGGACTGTTTGGTTTCAGTTCATTTCCAGAGTGTGTGAGCAGTATTGTTTGTACTCTAAGCATTCAAGGTGCTTTTTACTACCAAAGAGAGACCCATTCACACTGCACTTTTATTTTATGCTAAGCGATTCCTAAATATCAGGCAGGTTCAGTGTCTTGCCTGAGAACGCTTTGAGATGCAGAGTGGCAAGGCCAGGGACTGAAACACCGATCTTCCGATTGGCTGATGACCTGTTCAGCTGCCCCTCCATTCCTTCCTTATCTAAAGTAAGCTAGCTGTTAACCCTCAAGTTGGCCAGTGAGCTCTGAGGGTCACTCCAAGGTTTAAATTGGGGCTGGAAAATGTTCTTTTTCACGGTATTTTGTCAAAAATAAATAAAATTTGGATTTCACTGTTTTAACAAAGTGCTTTAACAGTTTGAATAAATCCACACGTTCCACAGTCATGGTGGAACAGGAAGGGGCCGTCCCCAAACTGTTCCACAGAGTTGGAGCATCAAATTGTCCCAAATGTCTTGGTATGCTGAAGCATTAAGAGTTACTTTCACTGGAACTAAGGGGCCGAGCCCAACTCCTGAAGAACACCCCCACACCATAACCCCCCCCCCCCCCCCCCCCCCCCCCCCCCACACACACACACACACACACACACACACACCATAACCCCCCCCCCCCCGCTACCCCAACCTTTACACTTGGCACAATGCAGTCAGACAGGTACCGTTCCTCTGGCAACCATCAAACCCAGACTCCTCCCTCAGATTGGCAGATGGAGAAGTGTGATTCATCCCTCCAGAGAACACGTCTCCACTGCTCTAGAGTCCAGTGGCGGCATGCTTTACACCACTGCATCAACACTTTACACCACTGCATCACCACTTTGCATTGAGCTTGGTGATGGAAGGCTTGGATGCAGCTGCCATGGAAACCCATTCATGAAGCTCTCTGCACACTGTTCTTGAGCTGATCTGAAGGTCACATGAAGGTTGGAGGTCTGCAGTGATTGACTCTGCAGAACGTTGGTGACCTCCTATCATGGTACCACACTGGAATTGGGTCGCTCTCTCAGGAGCTCAGTGATTCTTTGACAAAAGTTTGTAACGGTCTGCATGCCCAGGCTCTTGATTTTATAAATCTGTGACCATGGATGTGATTGGAACACCTGAATTTAATAATTTGGATGAGTGAGTGAATACCTTTTGGCAGTAGAGTGTATTAAATAGACTCCAATTTAATAACACATTAAGGTTAATTATGGAGTTCCACAGGGTTCTGTGCTAGGACCAATTTTATTTACATTATACATGCTTCCCTTAGGCAGTATTATTAGAAATCATTGCATCAATTTTCATTGTTATGCAGATGATACTCAGCTTTATCTATCAATGAAGCCAGATGACACACATCAATTAGTTAAACTGCAGGAATGTCTTAAAGATATTAAGGCCTGGATGACCTCTAATTTCCTGCTTCTAAATTCAGATCAAACTGAAGTTCTTGTTCTCGGCCCCACAAATCTTAGAAACATGGTGTCTAACCAGATACTTACTCTGGATGGCATTACTTTGCCCTCCAGTAACACTGTGAGAAATCTTGGAGTCATTTTTGACCAGGATATGTCCTTCAATGCACATATTAAACAAATATGTAGGACCGCTTTTTTGCATTTGTGCAATATTTCTAAAATTAGAAACCTCCTTGAGCCTGGTTGGCTTAGTGGGGAAGCCGGCGACCACATACACACGCCGCGGTGCGGGTTCGCGTCCCGGCCCGTCGGCAATTTGCCCGCGTGTCTTCCCCCGTATCTTTCCCCCATTTCCTGTCACTCTCCACTGTAGACAAAAGCCGCTATGGCCAAAAATGCAAAAAAAAAAACAAACTCCTTTCTCAGAGTGATGCTGAAAAGTTCATGCATGCATTGTTTATTTTTTTGGTAAATCAGGCTGTCCTTTCAAATTTTCTGAAAAGCCTTCCATAGGTCCAGAATGCTGTAGCAATAGTACTGACAGGGACCAGAAAAATATTTTTTCCATATTGGCTTCCTGTTAACTTCTCTGCATTTTGCAGATGATGGGGTTCTGTTGGTATGATGAGGTGGACTCCAGCTCACATTAGTGTGGTTTTCAACCAAGTGTGAAGCGGCTGGAATGAGCATTAGCACTTCCAAGTCTGGGACCACTGTCACCAAGTGCTGCTCATAGGGGTCATTTTGACTGTTGTGTTTTCTCTGTATTATTGTAGGGTCTTTACCCACAATACAAAGCGCCTTCAGGCGACTGATGGGATTGGGGCTATATAAATAAAACTGAATTGAAAGTGAAGCTGTCACTTTACTGGTTAGTCAACATGCCTCCCTCACCTATGATTAGATGCTCTGGGTAGTGGCTGAAAGAAAGAGACTGCAGATACAGGGTGGGGGACTCAGAGAAGAGGCGGTGCTACTCTGCAGACAGTTGAGGTGGTTCATCTGAGTCGGATGCCTCCTGGGTGGAGGATGGATGTGGTTTTTGTCATTTTGGATGAATGTTTCCGGGGCTGTCTCAGGTTGACCCTGAGATGAGGGAAACCCTGGGATGTCTGTTCCACAAACAGGTTTAACTTAAACCAAGTCCCTTACTGGGCTAACGGACTGAATTGAACCTGCTTGTCGGCAGATTTTCTTCAAAGTTTCTCTGAATGTTGCCGTCCTGCACCTGAACCAGATCACTGACACTTTCCCTTCTTCATAAAATGATCAAGGCACATAGTAAAGTAATTTTCAGGAGTTTTGTTTTACCAACGTTGAAATCCCAGTTTATTTTTTATGACTGCTTTTATTATCAGTTTTCAGCTCAGAATAAAATCTTTAGTCTCTGAATAGCAAAGGGGCAGCTAACAGCTAATCAGCCAGTCGCTCTCAAACATTTGTCATTTAAAAGTTGTCTGTATAAAGTTTCAGACACACAGCAGCGGTCTACGAGCAGGCATCTGTTGCATTGTGGTCTGTCACTGTTGGATCTTGGAGATGATGTGATTTACCCATTGAATCCTGTATCAGAGCTCTGCTGATGGCTTCTTTTTCTTCTCATGTGTGCACTCAGCCTGAACATAATCAGTTTATTGAGCCTTTGTAGAACGGAAAACTCTGAGTTAATCAGTTAAGAGTTTATGGTTGTACTCAGTTTGTTAAACCTGCTCACTGAGCTAGGGCCCAGTTCCTAAGATGGGGTTTATGCACACATGGCAGCAGAGAAGAATCTTTAGCTGCTGAACCTCCATGGTTCCTCAGTCCAAGCTTTGCCAGCTCCTGCACTGAGTGTGTTAAACGGCTCCATCTGGTGGACTGAAATGTTTTTACAGTAGCGTAGTGTGGGACACTCTGACCTTTTCATTTCATTTTAAGGTTCAGTCCCAGTCCAAATGGGGGGAGCAAAGTATTTATTTTTTTGCATTTTTGGTCATAGCGGCTTTTGTCTACAGTGGAGAGTGACAGGAAATGGGGGAAAGATACGGGGACGCAAACCCACGCCGCCCGCACCGCGGCGTGTGTATGTGGTCGCCGGCTTCACCACTAAGCCACCCAGGCGCCCGGGGGGGGGGGGCGGGCAGGCAAAGTAAAAACCAATTTCTCCTGACTTGCATTAAGAACTTAAAAATCTACCTTCAGAACTCAAGTAATGACCTAAGGGGGGGGGGGGGGGGGGGGGTACACCCTGAACAGGTCACCAGCCTGTCGCAGGGCAAACACACAGAGACAAACAACCATTCACGCTCTCATTCACACCTATGGGCAATTTAGAGTAGCCAATTAACCTCACCCCAGTAAGTGATCACCTTCTGAAATATTTTCATCCTGATGGGGAGTGTGGGGGCTCACTAGATGGTGAGCATGGTGTGAACCACATGCCTTTAGTCACAGATCACAACCCAGCTGGACAGCTGTTGGCAGAGGTGGCAAAAGTACTGACATTCTGTACTTAAGTAGAAGTACAAGTACTTGTGTTAAAAACTACTTTGTAAAAGTTGAAGTACTGGTTCAAGTTTACTTAAGTAAAAGTAAAAAAGTACAGGCTCTGAAATGTACTCAATGTAACAAAGTAAAAGTAGTTCTTAGGAGGACGTTTCTACCTGCTATTTTTGTGTAAAGCTAACTGAACCTCATTATATATTATTGTAATAATATAAAATAATACATTAGATTGGAATAACATTTCTATTCTCAATTTTAATCCTAATGAATGCTCTCAGCTTGAATCTGTTCTGTAGGACACAAACTGTGAAAGGGAATTTAAACCCAGCTCTGTTCTCTGAGTCCTCCATAGTAGAGGGTGACTGTGCCTCCACCTAAACACCAACATGAGGATACTCAGGGGTTACAGTGGGATTCAGAAGGTGGAGGAACCCTAAGATCAGCTGTAGTGTCTCTGCATGGGGAGAAGAACCACAGCTTTCTATTGTAGCTGCAGTAAATGATGTTGGTGTGCAGGCTGTGATCAGCTGACCTGCTGATCTTTCTCCATCTGAGTGAAGTTCTGTTCTCTCCCTGAAATGCAGCAGCTCTTCTTTTAGCTAGCAGACACACTGTGTGACAAACTGCACACACTTTGTGTGTTTGATATTTGTTGAGCATTTAAAACTACCTGCTGCATGTTACTCCCTTTATGCTCGCTCCTCTCCTGTAGCGCTAAATGCTGAATTACCACGAGCACAACTTATGGACATCGGCGCTCCGGCCCACTGTAACCCCTGATTATAGCGCTATAAATGATACATAAATTGTCCGGTTTGGCCTCTTTAATGTCTCTGGCTGTGATAAGCCCGGTGATGGAGGATACTCCAGTACGATTGTCTCTTATGTGTTGTTCCTCCGTTCAGGCTCACATGGTTTGATGATTGAGGCGCGCTGACCAGAAATGCTAACGAGTTAAACCTAAAGTAACGAGTCTGTTTGAAAATGTAACAAGTAGAAAGTACAGATACGTGTGTAAAAATGTAGGGAGTAAAAGTAAAAAGTAGTCAGAAAAATAAATACTCAAGTGAAGTACAGATACCTGAAAAAGCTACTGAAGCACAGTAACGAAGTATTTGTACTTCATTAGTTCCCACCTCTGCCTGTAGGAGATGGTGGACAGGTGTCCACCCTGACCTAAAGACCTTAAGGCCCCATCTTCCAAACTGCTGCACTTAGCTCTAAACACAGGAGGGAGAGCAGATGGAAGGTTGGTGGTTTGATTCCTGGCTGCTCCAGCCTGCGTGCCAAAGTATCCTTGAGCAAGTATCAAACCCGATATCGAAAATAGGGGTGTGTGTTAATGTTAGAAAGTGAGTTTGAGTGCATGCAAACGTGTTGTATAAAGCGCTGTCCACAGAGCACCTGTGTGTCCACCTGTGTGTCCACCTGTGTGTCCACCTGTGTCCACCTGTGTGTCCACCTGTGTGGTAACCGTGCTTCCTCTTCTTCTCAGACCTCCACCCAAACAGAAGAAATGACGAGTGAAAGAAGGCCGAGGCCAACGAGGAACATTTGTAACACCGTCTGCTTTATGTTGCCCTCCTTCCCACTTCACCTACCTGCCTGCAGCTTCCTCCATGGACTGATCGCATCACCAGGATTCAAGCTAACGTTTAGCTGGGGTTCCTCCTCCTGAGTCCTTCAACAGCTGACTGACATCCACCTCCTCTGCTGGTTCCTTTTAGAGCTCATAAGGCTGAGAACACATTACATGATATCTGGATACAGTTTGGCCATAGCTTGTCAACTTTTTAAATTTTTTTGGAATCTGTAAAAAGGTGTTAACTGCTTTCTGACGCAGTCATACTTCATCTTTGTTGTGCAGTGATACACAAGGTAGCAGAGGTCCTGTGTACTTTGACCCTGCTGCCCAAACATGACCCTTCCAGCAGCTTTATCTTAAGGACTCTTCTGTGGTCTGACCCCTGTTTGGACTGCAGTGAGCTTTATCTGCTCCATGCCATCATGTTTTTGGCTTTTCTCTCCTGATTGTTTTTTTTACTGAATTCTTCTTTTAGTAGTCTGACTGTGGGCCCATGCAGCCACACTGCTGGTATTTTCAAATAGTAATCAGCTTGTCAGAACATAAATGCCATATTTGAAGTGAATATTTTGCCTGTGACCCACTGTGTAAGGAAGGAAGCCTGGTCTGCTGGTGGGATGCTAACCTGTGTGCACAGACCCGTGCTGTTTTCCACCCTGACCTCTAATTTGATCCAAGTATAACTTTGTTGTAAACAGTTTATGCTTGAACCAGTTGATGTATTTTCTCACGACTGGCAGATTTAATAAAAGACTTGTTTTTGCTCCTGTTTGCCTTGCTCAAGATTCACAGCAGTGGACTGCTGTTTTAAAAATGTCGCTGCTCACTGGTCATTTTATTAGGTACACTTGGTGAACTGCTTGCTTATGCAAATGTCTAAGAGCCAATCCTGTGACAGTAGCTGAGTGCATTTAGGCATGCAGACATGGCCAGGCCTGAGCACCAGCATGGGCGGCAAGGGTGGGTTGGTCTGAGTATTCCAGCAGGTCTGTGTGATGCTGCGTGGATGCAGTGTGATGCTGCGTGGATGCAGTGTGATGCTGCGTGGATGCAGTGTGATGCTGCGTGCCTCTGAGGGACGTTTCCAGCACCTTGCTGAGTCAAACTCCAGAATAAAAAGGGGTCCACTGTGGTGATAAAGCGTCTCGGTGTTAATTTTTCTCAGAGATCCACGGAATGTTTCGAGCATGGTGGAAGTGCTGGAATACAGGGATAAGAAACTGAAGGCCATAGCATGAGGAACGCCATTTTGAACCCCTAACCGAACAGTGAGCCCTGTGTGCTGATTATCAGTGATTAACCTTAGGTTAAAGACGACCACCAGCACTGAGTCACAGCGGTCCGTCTGTGGAGCCCAACAGTGACACCGCCACAGTGTATCGGTGGCTCTCCGCTGCACGGGGCCGAGACCCGGCTCTGTCCTCCCGTTAGTTTCCAGGAGCGGATCTTAACGTTGTTCCGGGAAGAACAGCTACTTGTGCCGAAGTAAAAATGAGCTTTTAGTTCTCACATTAATGGCTTCATTTCATTTCAGGGGAAACTAACTAGATATGACTTCTTAACGTTGATAAGCATAGTGAAGGAAATTAAGCACGTTTTTAACAGAGGTGGCTCGTATTGGTTTGGGTCACAAGTATCCAGCTCGGGTAGACTTTTTTTTCGCTACATTAAAATAATTTGCTACGTTTAAAAACTTAACTTTGGGAAGTTTGCACGACTGTACGCGGTAGATTTGTTTTGGCAGCCATTTTGTGGGAAATTTCTCTGGAACGCGCTGGGCCGTACTTGCCTAGTGTCGGGAGTGCGCTCTCAATGCAGCCCCTCTTCTTTGACCGATATTAACATCACAGAGGGGCTGGCCAGCATAGAGCTAGTTTTAGCCGTGTCTGCTAAAATACACAGTTTTTCTCATAGCGTCTGCAGGTTCGGTCCATCGGCTGGCCGTTGCCGACAAGCAGCCTGCACTTTGCGGACTGTCTTCCTTCAAATTCCAATGGCAGTGTTTTATTAAGACAGCTAGCATGCTAGCTAAAAGCTAGCATGCTAGCTAATGTTAGCTTCTTGCCTTTAATTTAATTTAAAAGCGGACAAGATCGCCTATTCAGTTGCCCCACGTTGTGGTTGTAAGGGAATCTATTGTATACCCGAGAATAAATCTCGATCAAGTACATTAAGTTTGCTTCAGAGAAAGAAGACTGAGTTCGAGGTGTCCGTGGTTGAGGCGGCGGGCTGCCCACCTCCCCTTAGGCACAGCTAGCTGTGCTGCGCCGGCAATCAGTCCCCATCGACAGTCCCGCTCCTCGAGCTCCGAAGAACAGACTACCGAATTGTACTGGAAGCTATTGTAACCCGTTTCTGGCAAATCAATCTACACCACAGTTTTGGATTTCTGCTGTGAACGAAGGACGATTGACCTGGGGGAGGGGGCTCGGTTCGTGTGGACGAAGGGAAATAGGGGTTCCGAACATGGCTGCTAGTCGGAACTTGGTTCGACACACCGCCTGAGGTAAGAACTAGCCGGCCGGCCGGCGTTCGTCTTATTTGCCTTTGAAACTGTGAAGAGGTGCTGGTTGTGGTGGAGGCTTGACAGTGGATGAGGGGTAACAGTGCTTGGTGGACGACCGTTACCCTCTTTTCGCCCCTGTTACCGGCCTCGTGTTACCGTTCGTCTGGCGCGGTTGGTCAGATAGCTGATGAGGCAAAGAGGCAGGCTTCGATTAAAATAGGCTGGTTACCGTCGTTGCTGCACCGTGGCTTAGTTATGTTGAACGGTTTAAGCTTGGATCATATGTCTCGGTGGCTGAGACGTGCCTGACGATGATGATTGAGTCGTTACTGGTTCAGCGTTACCAACCCCTGCCCTTCTACTTTACCTTATGACTGAGTGGTTACTGACAACTAACCATCTGACGAGTTGACAGGGATTGTGCTGTAATGAAGGCGCTGCTGGTTAATCCCAGCGCTGTGTGTGTGCATCTAAGCAAGTCTCGGTGTGGTATTGCGACCTGCTTTAAGTTAACGCGCGACACCCCGTAGAATGGGATGGGATGCCGGCGGAGCAAAACGGCAAAGAGATGGGAGATGAATGAGTGTGCTGTTACACGATAAGGACGTGTTGATTGTCCTCTAGCATATGTGCGTAGATTCTGGTGTGCCGTGTGGATGGTGACGGGTTTAGGTGACATAGCAGCCGGCCAGCAACCCCGGGCTGTCCTCAGTGGACCTGCAGCATTTCATCTGCTGTGGCAGCTAACACTAACCGCTAGCTTAGCTACCGCATCAGCCCCAGCCCCTACCCTACCCTACCCACCCTACCCACCCTACCCTACCCTCGAGTAGAGGCACACAAGGCATCCAGTTGCCTGGAGATGGCTTTTCGTAGCCAAGCGCAGGACGACAAATAGACGGTGCTGAAGCACATCTGGAACAGTCATGACTTGACATCTTTTTATCTATTTCTGTGCTCATTCTCTGTCCTTGGTTAACAGGCTGAAATCTGTCACTATTTAAATAATGTTTGTCACAGATTCCCCCACCACACACACACACACACACACACACACCATACTCCCCACCCACCCTGTTGGAAGTTTTTTTTTATATATTTGCATTAGTGGGGATAAATACATTTGTCATAAAGGCCAATTAATGGTTGTCAGTCATTCTTTGTCCAATCACGTTGGGGTCTCAGTGAGGATGTGCTTACTCAGTGTGGCAGCTTCCTGTGGAATTGAACCTGGAATCCAGGCAGGTGCAGCCACAGTGAGCGGCGTGTTTTTTATTCTGTGATCGGGAATGAATCTGAATGTGCTTCACAGCTGTGCATCACAGAACATGGATTCAAATAAAAACAGTGACAACATCCCTAGACCGGGGGTTCTCAAACTTTTCCTGACATGTTCTCCTGCAGGAGCATTTTCATCTGCCATTAACAGTGAGCGGCGAGGTGGCTGTAAGGGAGGATCTAAGCTGACTTTTAGTGAAATAAGTCATCATGATAGCATTCATATTCATTCAGCTGAGTTTCACTCTGTCTTTTCCCCGGGTCATCAGCGTGTGGTGTCTCAGTGCCCTCAGTATGGAAACCACTCTTATGTTGTAATGGTTATGCTACTTTTCAGAACTGCAAAGCACGAGGTTATCCATCACTAAGGTAAAAAAATGGATCTTAGCATTAATTAAAGTAATTTTAAAAAATCAGCTGAATCCCTGACAGGGTGATGGTGACATGGGAGCACGTGAGTGCCTTTTATTAGTGGCAGACCTTCAGCCTGTGTCAGCCCACAGATAACGCCTGATCTCTGAGACAATGCTAGGTAAATGTTCTGGCTAACTTTGGCTGCTGGAGTGCTTTGCATCCTGCCTCTTTTGGCTACAAATGGCCAATAGACTGACAGCACAGCTGTGACAACAGGCTCAGTCTGTTTGTGTGACAGCTCTCACAACCCACTTTCAAATGGTTGGAGACTCTTAGCAGGCGATCTGGCCTGCTCCACATTACGTGTTTTGACTCAGTTTTCTCTGATCGACTTGCCACCGTTCTCTTGGGTAAAGGTCTTTAACTAAACATTTTACACCCAAATGTCATTTTTGTCACTTTATTATTTTGGTATACCTTTCTGTTTATATCTAGGCGTGTGGGAAGTTGTGTTATGTGTGTTCAGATGAAGTGGAAAAAACATGCTAACACTGTGATGAGTGTTATTGTTCAAATTGGGGAAAGTAGGGTTTTATTCATTTAAACAAATACTTGGTGAGTTTACTGAATTTTCTCCAAGTTGCCAAATGATCTTGAACACATGGCTTCACAGAAAGGTACAAAGATTCCCATGTTTCACACTGAAGCGGCTCAGTTTGGTGGTGTGTCGTTTGGTGTGAAGCAATAAGGAGACCACGCCAAATCTCTGCTAAATAAAAGAGTTATGGTTTTAACAGAAATTCAGTTGTTCTTATTTCTGCCACATAATGAAATCAAACAAATCTCACTCCCATTGCTGTTGAGCCTCTGGGGTCTGGGGTATGATTGGCCGTTTTGGGTTACCTTTCACCTTTAGAGCTGTTTACCTCGCCTTGTTTGGGATCTTTTTTTTCTGCACAACCTCATGTGTGTGACTGTACTTTTATTTTTTTTTCATTTTGACATACTGTATACACATCGGACCTAAAATCATATAAAAACATAAAATCCATGTTTAATGAATATTTTTTTTATAATTATATAAGTTGTAATTTCCAAAACCCCTGCACAAATTTAGCAAACAAAGTTAAACACAACTAGTTCCAACAGAACTGGACCTGCTTGGTGGAGCAGCAGGCAGGCTTCTAGCCAGCGGGTGATCACCCGGCGCCCTGCTGTGCTGAGGTCGTCTTCCGCCAGGCTCAGAATTTCACCGGTTTGCAGTTGGCAGGTGGGCACGGCATTATCGTTTGACATTAGCAAGCTAATGCTAATGTTCTTCCCCTTGGAACATTTCCTCATATTACACAATGCAGCGTAATGGCAGAATTCCCCTTATGCCGACTGGGAATCTTAGTTTGGACCTCCACAACCTGTTTCTGAAGGTGTTAAGAAACTCTTTAGATCATGGCATGATGGCCACTCTTGAATAGCAAATAACAGCTAGCTGTATGTCAGAAGTACCAAAAAGACGGCTTCCACCTGTTCCTAATCTGAACTCCTCCTCTCTTTAATATCACCTCTAACAGTGGGTAAAAAGGATCAAGTGTTTTCTTGTTAAAAGTCAATTTCTGTTGTATGTTGTTTATTTATATTCAAATACCTGGTGAACATCACTGAAACCTGTTTGATTCTTAAGGTAATTCACCTCTAAAATACAGCTATGGGTGCTTGGCATTTCAAATTCTTGTGCTAGTTACAGCATAACTGTTACAGGTGGTTTTTTGTTACTGTATTCATACAGTGACACAGCACAAAGTTCTTAGTTGATAACTGATACTCCATTGAGCTCAGGTCAGTTTCACATACAAGATGATTCCTCTACAAGAGACTAAGAAACTCTGTACCTGGTATCATGCGGTCTGTGAGGATAGCTTACCTAGATCAGGAACATGAACATGGTGTTTCACACATAATAAATGCAGCAGTTAGTGTGAGCAATGCATCTGGAAGGCTTGAGCTGTGAATATCTCGGCCAGCTGTAAATGAAAAAGTCTGTCCATCAAAGGTCACCTGACCCTTTCTCTTGATCAGACGTCCTGATCCAGAGAGACGGCACAGGTTGGGCTGGGAAGTACTGATACAGTGTGTTTCAGAATTCAACTCCACATCAGACTTTATGTGCAGTTCAAATAACTGAATGTGTTGGGTGACAAACAAAAGTTTCTCTCTCCATAATTTTGCTGTTATCATATTAGAAAATGCAAGTCATCCCTTGTGATTCAAGCTTGCAAATGTAACCAGCTATCATCTAGAAATTCAAGTTCTTAAAGTCAGTCTATATTTGTAACTTGCAGCTGTGTGTGTGTGTTTTCTCAGTTTTAAACTTTTTAACTTGCTGATGCACTGATGCGTACATCAGTGGAGTTAGTGAACACTAGCTTAGCAAAGTCATTCATCTGGTTGTTCAATAGACCATCTATATCTGAGTGTGTCTGTGATCAGGTCATAAATTGCAGTCAGAAATTACACATGCTCATCACTGGCATAAATGTTATGGTATTTGGGGCCTTTTAGTTATTTCTCTGAACTGTTCTTTTTGCGGAGTAGAATGATTGTACAAGATAAATCTTTAATGACTTTAAAAAAACAAGAATTGGGTGCACGAGTTTAAATTTATTTAGGATTTTTACTAATCCAAACAGTGTCAGAAGTTTACATGCAGGCTCAAATATATACACACAGTCACTTAAATCTTTAATTGTACCCAAGTAAAAGTTATTTGTAAGTATCACCGCATCGCCAAAATCTGGAAGAAGACTCAAGCTGTCACCCTTAGATGAGAGGAAATTGGTTAGGATGTTCAGGAACCACTAAGGCTCAAGCCTGCCATTAACTGGAAACTGCTGCAAAACCAGCACCACAGTCAACAGTGAAGAGATTTTTTTGAAAGTTTTATGGTCAGACAAGACAAAGATGGAGCTGCACTATATTGCCTCAAGTATTTGCTTGTCTGCCTTCACACATATATGAGCTTGGAGCTATAACAGCTTTCAACTCTTCTGGGAAGGCTTTCCACAGGTTTAGGAGCGTTTATGGGAATTTCTGACCATTCTTCCAGAAGCACATTTGTGGGGCTGATGTTGGAGAGAAGGCCTGGCCCACAGTCTCCGCTCTAATCCATCCCAAAGGTGTTCTATCAGGCCGAGGTCAGGACTCTGTGCAGGCCAGTCAAGTTCTTCCACACCAAACTGGCTCATCCATGTCTTTATGGAGCTCGGTTAGGGATGTTCCTGGCAACTAATTTCTTAGTTGACTAAAAAAGGAAAAAAAAAAACTTTACCTGCTGCTTAACTGTGGCACAGAACATCACGTATTATGAACACTGCATGTTATACCGTTATACTCCAAACAACGAAGAATAAAAACGTAAAATCAATTGATATAAATACATGAGAATGCATTACTGTAAACGATGTTTACGCATCATTTAATCTGAGAAAATAACATCTGAAAAACTAATAAACTGAGATTTAAAAGTGTGGCTCATTGTGCCACGCATTATCAACGATGCTCGCTGCTCTACAATTCATGACGCGCATCAAAACAATACAAACATCCATCCATTTTCTTCCTCTTATCCGGAACGGCATCCTGAGCGGCGGAGCCCAGACCTCCCCCCATCCAGCCTCCTCCTCCAGCTTACCCCTGATTCAGACTTCAGCTGCTACGATGTAAGTGGCCGATGTTGCTGCATTTATACCTGTGCAGGTGCATTGCGTGTGTTAATGCAGGGAAGGAAGGGTGTTTCTCGGGAGGTGCATTTTTCTATAAAGATGAAAGGGCTGCAGCTCCTTCTTGTGGTAGATGGCCGCATAACATTTAGGATGAACATTTACCAGCACTGGGTTAATTAAAACCTTAATAATTAGGCTAACCGACTAGTAACAATAGTGCTGGTTATTCATCTAGTTGAGTAATCACCCACATCCCTGGTCTCGGTATTCTGAAGCATTAAGAGTTCCTTTCACTGGAACTAAGGGGCCGAGCCCAACTCCTGAAAACACCCCCCCTCCACCAAACTTTACACTTGGCACAATGCAGTCAGACAGGTACCGTTCCCCTGGCAACCATCAAACCCAGACTCCTCCCTCAGATTGGCAGATGGAGAAGTGTGATTCATCCCTCCAGAGAACACGTCTCCACTGCTCTAGAGTCCAGTGGCAGTGTGCTTTACACCACTGCAGCAACACTCTTGGTGATGGAAGGCTTGGATGCAGCTGCCATGGAAACCCATCCATGAAGCTCTCTGCACACTGAGCTGATCTGAAGGCCACATGAAGGTTGACGAACAGGTGATTGTTGGTCAAACTTCATGAGGAAATTTCAGGACTGGACTTGTTGCACAGGTATCATCCTATCAGGGTACCACGCTGGAATTCACTGAGCTCCTGAGAACAACCCATTCTTTCACTGATGTTTGTAGAAGCAGTCTACATGCATTGGTGCTTGGTTTATAAACTTGTGGAAGTGACTGGAACACCTGAATCCAATGATTTGGAAGGGTGAGTGAATACTTTTGGCAGTATAGTTTATTTGGCCATAGTGACAAGTTGTTTTGAGGAGTGAAGTTGAGGGTTTCAAACCTGAGAACACCGTACCATCAAGCATGGTGGTGGCAGCATTATACTGGGGCTGATTTGTTGCTAGTGATACTGATACATTGCATGAAATGAATGGAATAATGAAGGAAGACTACCTCTAAATTCTTCAATTTCACCTCACATCAGCAGCTAAATGGTTGAAACTTGGACACAGTTTGGTGTTGTAACAGGATAGTGATCCCAAACATGCATCACAAGAACAGGCCTTAAGCACCAGATCCATAGATGCAGGAGTCTACCACAGCTGATAGGACCAAAGTTGCAGACTATGAAAAGGTGTCCCAGAGATTGTCCAGCACATAGTAGCAAGATGGGATGGTGAGAGGCACAACCAAGTGGCTGGGATAGTGTACAGGAACATCTGTATTGCATATGGTCTATAAGTCCCAGCGGACAGTAACATCAGAAAGAAGGAGCACAAGAAAACGGTAGTAGCAGGAGCATTAGGTGCAGTAACCCCCAACTTTGAAGAGTGGCTTCAGCAGATTCTAGGCACAACATCAGAGGTCCAGAAGATCTTAGCAATAGCAGATACTGTGGAGAACCCTCAAATTCCAAGGTCTCTGGTAGAGGACCTCAATATAACAATGAAAATGCCTCAATAATGTTGAGGTCTGGACTCAACACTGGGAGGCACTGAATCAATGCCTGTTTTATTGTGTGTTTTTTCTGTCCAGATATGCTTTTACTGCATTGGCAGTGTGTTTAGGATCATTGTTGTGCTGAAAAATAAAGTAGTTACCAATTAAACACTTTCAAGCTTGTATTCGATGGTGGATCACAGTACTTTTCTGCATTCATAGTTCTGTCAGTTTTCACAAGAACGCCAACACCACTGGCTGAACTGCAGCTCCAAACCATGACAGAGCCGCCCCCCCCGCCATGTTTTACAGATGGCTGTAGACACTTACTGTTATACCTCTCTCCTGACTTCTTGACAGGCACCCGTGACAGTCAGTGAACAGTGCTTCGATCAACTTACGAGCCAGATGCGTGTGGTTTCCAGTCTGGTATGATGTGCCTGTATTTGGCTTTGCCACTGCTGGTCACAGTTGGGTCCACTCTGTGCTAGTGCTATTTTTCTCTGCTCTGCTGTTTTCACTGTGTGTCAGTGATGTAGTGCCTGCCTTGGTTTATGATCGCCAGACACTGTTGTCTATCCGATCCTCAATGATGGCTCAACATCCACTGGTGTTGGCATTTTCCATCCTCTATTGCCGGTGGCTGAATCTTCGTCCGGTGTCCTCAGCAGTACCCTCCTGTCCAGGTGACGCTCAGACTGTTCTGGAAGCTGAGTCTGTGTTTCGACGTCGAGCGTTTCTGGTTTCCTGTGCTCGGACTTTTTCCATGGAGGGGAATTTTTCTTCCAGGTCCCTGCTTGGATGTTCAGGGCCTGACTGTGTGAGGCTGTGCTATCTCAGGAGGGTTCACCCAGACTCTCCCGTTGTTTGGCCTTTTGTCCCCTTGTTGAGTGGAATTTATGAGGGTCACAGTTCAAACCCTCAGTATTTACATCCTCTAACTCGAGCATCAGCTAATAACTGGGCTTCCTCCCCACTGAGCATGGCACTATTTAATGCCCAATCAATGACTAATAAATTCTTCTTGTTGAATGATTTTATACTCTCCAAAGAATTGGATTTTTTTATTCTTTACTGAAACCTGGCAGCGTGACTCCCTCATCAAGCTTTGCCCTGATGGTTATTCCTTCATCAGCCGGCCTCAGACGTCCGGTTGAGGAGGAGGTCTCGCTGCGGTGTTTTGGAGCCAGTTCTCACGTCATTCAGCGAAGGTCAGACACTTCGTTTGACCTACAGCTGATTAAAGTTGGTAATCTTCCAGCATGAAGTTGTCTAGACTGGTTATAGTCGGGGCCTTTAGTATCCACATTGATGTCGACTCTGATCTCTTTGCCAGAGGTTTTATCAGCGTCGTGGATTCTTTTCATTTTACCCAGCATGTGTCTGGCCCCACACATGCCAAAGGACACACTCTGGATCTTGTTTTTACTTTAAATATTGATTCTATTTATTCTAAAGACATTTTTATTTCTGATCACCATTGTATTCTTTTTTACTTGTCTTATCAGGTCCCTCTGTCTCCTGTTTGGTTGTGGCTAGTTCTTGCTTCTTAAATTCCTCTACTGCAGAGAAATTCTCAGTTTGAAATAGTTTTGATCCCCTTTAATGGTGTTGATCGCTCAACAAATCTTTTTAATGATTAGTGTCTTTCCGATTTAGATGTAGTTTGTCCCGTTAAAACAAGATTAGCTCCTGTTTCAAAACCTTCACCTTGTATAAATGACAGCATTCACAGTTTAAAGCGTTCCTGGCGTAAAGTTGAGCACCTGTGGAAGAAAACACACACACACATTTTTCAAAGCTGGTTACAAAGAGGAGTGGTGATCCAAAGGTATTAGGTGTTTGACACAATTAGCGATATTGTTACTCCTGCTCCACCTGCTGTTCCAAGTTTTTCAAATGAAGATTGTAATCATTTTCTTTCTTTCCTGGTAGAAAAAAAAAATCAGTAATACAAGAACTAATATTTTCCCATCAGGTTCTTCACTGGCTGTTCCTGCTGTCATTCACCCACTTTTGAAAAAAAAAATCCAAGCTTGACCTTCTATTTAAAGCTGCAGACCAATTTCAAAATTATCAATTTGTTTTAAAGATCATAAAAAAGGTTGTAGCTTACAGCCGTCCTGGACAAACACAGTGTCCTTGATAAATTTCAGTCCGGTTTTTGTGGCGTTCACTCCACAGAAGCTCTTCTGTGAATTTCAGGTGACATTTTGATGCAAAGTGATGAAGGGGAATGTTCTGTTTTGCTGATGCTGGACCTTACTTCTGCTTCTGCTTGATACTGTTGACCATCAAATTTTGCTTGATAGGCTGAGATACTGGGTGGGTGTATGTGGGTCTGCTTTGGAGTGGTACCTATCTGAACGATGCTTCTCTGTGGCTGTTTCTGGTTACAGAACCTCTTCTGCTTCTCTTGCCTGTGGTGTGCCCCAAGGTTCTGTTTTAGGGACCTTATTGTTTTCTGTTATATTTGCTTCCTTTACAGCATATCCTGAGCACCTCTGATGGCATGTCTTATCACTGTTATACTGATAATGTTCAGTTGTATATCTATTTTAAGCCTGAACATGTTTCTATGTTACAGATGCTGATTAGGTGCTTAGATTCTATCAAAACTTGGAGGGCTGATAACTTTCTCCAACTTGATGAAGAAAAAATAAAGTCCTTGTTTGTGCCCCTGATAGATTTGTGGCTCGGATAATGGAAACTAGGGCTGCTTGATTATGGAAAAAATCATAATCACGATTATTTTGGTCAGTATTGAAGTCACAATTATTTAACACGATTACTTGTTGACGTAAACACTGCATTTATAGCACTTAAAGAACAGTGAATACTTTGAAATCTAGTACATTTCTACAATCTCTTGAAAATAAAAAATCAATTTAAAATAAAATACAGAACATATAAATAAAATATAAAAACAAATACCTTATATATATATATATATATATATATATATATATATATATATATATATATATATATATATATATATATATACATATATACATACATATATATATATATATATATATATATATATATATATATATATATATATATATATATATATATATATATATATAAATTGCAATATAAATAAATATATTATAAATGAAACACAAACAATAAATAGATAAATAAATAGAAAGGTAATGCCAGTTATGACAACTAATAATACTAGGATGAAATAGGACCAAGTTACTTAGACCAAATAAATTTGTTCACATTTTACTGCCACAGCGTCCTGACAGATCCTCTGCATGTATTCAAAGGTTTGGTATTAACATTGGTAGGGACGTGGGTCCAGTCAGTTTCTGAGGGGTGGGGCAATATTGGTAGGAACATCTCCCTGCTGTCCCTCGCTAATTATGCCTCATGATTGGTAGGGACATAGTGGATGTTATTTGATATTTCTCGGGAGCTGCAGGTCAGGTTATGGCGTAGATTTCCCACTCGATAATTAACGATAATTAACACATAATGCAGCTGCACAAGCTTAAGTGCAGGCAACGTTGCTGGCCACTTAAGTAGATTACGTTGTAGCCTTGCAAAGACTCAAGGCTGCAGCAAAAATCAGGACTAAGAGTATACAGAGCCTAATGTGACAAAATCATTTTAATAATAATCATTTTTTGTTGATTACGCTGTTCTTGTGATCGTTTGGAGCCAAAATGGAAATCAGACATCAATTAATTGCACGGCCCTATTGGAAACTCTTGGTCCTCTTGGCAAATTTGCTAAACCCTCCATCAGAAACCTTTACATAACCTTTGCCTCTCCTTTCACTCTAGATGTCCAAGTCAAATCTCTGGTTCACTCTTGTTTTTACCATTTAAGGAATCTTGCTAAGTTAAGTTCCAGTGTGTCACATTCTGAAGTTGAGATTGTTATCCATGCACTTATTTCCTCCCATCTGGATTACTGTAACATGTTGTTTACTTGTCTTAGCAAAAACTCCTTGGAGCGTCTCCAGGTTGTCTTCCAACTATTCTCCTGTCAGACCGTTACTGATCCAGCAGCACTGGCTCCCCATTAAATTCAGAGTCCAGTTTAAGATTCTGGTCCTTACTTATAGAACTCTTCATGCACAAGCACCAACTTACATCAGTGAACTTTTACATCCATACATCCCTATCATGTCTCTGAGGTCATGTGATCAGGGCCTACTGGTGTTACATCATACAAGGCTGAAAACTAAAGGAGACAGAGCTTTTGCAACAGCAGCTCCCCGACTCTGGAACTCTCTCCCTTTGAGCTCTCAGGCTCAGAGCGACAGAGGAACAAACGTGGTTTTGTGACAGACTGCTAGTAAAAAAGTGTCTAAAAAGACAATTTAACATTGGTTCTTTGCTAAATTGTCTGTTATGTGCAGACACAACACTGGTCCATTCCTTGTGTTAGAGTGCTTTTCTATGCTTAAATGATTCACTGATCAGGTGTTAAGTGGCTTAACAACCCAAAAAACTTTCCTCTGAAAATGGTCAGGTAAAAGGACCAGACTGAAAATGAGTGATAAAGTAGCCAGTGTCTAAAGAAAAACTTTAAAAGACCTTCAGAGAACTATTGTTCAAGACCGCTTTAAAAATGAAAGTCTGGCTCCTTGGAAAATTCTTTAAAAACTATTAAGGAGCACTGAAAACACATGAGATCTCAGTGGGGAAAAACGGAACAGAAGTATGTCACATTGTTTGATGGAAATTAAAATGATCAACCTATAGTGGGCTCAATTTAAAGACACCCCAAAAATCAAAGTGAAAAAACGATGCAGCAGTCTAGTCTATTTTCTAGCAACTCTAAATGGTACTCAGTAGTTTGATTGGCCCCCACATGCTTGTATGCATGGTAAATGGACTTGTTCTCATATTCTACTCTACTTTGAGCACTCAAAGCACTTTATACAAGTGGTTTCTATCTAACATTCATACTCCAGTGGGTTCATTGGAGAGCAACATGGGGTTCAGTATCTTGCTCAAGGATACTTTGGCATGCAGACTGGAGCAGTCAGTGGCTCGAACCATCAACCTTCTGATTAGGAGATGACTTGCTCTACCTCCTGAGCTACAGGCACTCAAAATGAGATGATGGATGGTGTCCTTGTGGATCTCCTGCCTGTACTAGAGGAACCCAGGACCCACTGTACAAGTGTAGGGTCTGACAATGGGCCCAAGGATTTCATCCTGATGCCTGATGGCAGTCAGGGTGCTTCTTCCTAGCCTGTAGAAGTCTGCGTGTCCCTCCATGGATATGCCTCCCCAGACTATCACTGACCCACCACCAAACTGGTCAAACTGAACGATGTTGCAGGCAGCATAACGTTCTTCACGGCTTCTAGAGACCCTTTCACGCCTGTCACATGTACTCAGGGTGAACCTGCTCTCATCTGTGAAAAGCACAGGGCAGCAGCGGTGGACCTGCCAATCCTGGTATTCTGTGGCAAATGCCAGTCGGGCTCCACGATGTTGGACAGTGAGCACAGCGCCCACTAGAGGACATTGGGCCCTCAGGCCCCCCTCATGAAGTCTGTTCCTGTTTGGTCAGAGACATTCACACCAGCGACTGCTGGAGGTCATTTTGTAGCTCTGCAGAGCTCATCCTGTTGCTCCTGCACAAAGGAGCAGATCCCGGTCCTGCTGATGGGTTAAGGACCTTCTCCTGTCCAGCTCTCCTAGAGTAACTGCCTGTCTCCTGGAATCTCCTCCATGCTCTGAGACTGTGCTGGGAGACACAGCAAACCTTCTGGCAATGGCACGCATTGATGTGCCATCCTGGAGGAGTTGAACTACCGGTGCAGCCTGTGTAGGGTCCAGTATCATGTCATGTAGTCACACTGACCCTAGCCAAATGCAAAACTAGTGAAAAACAGTCAGAAAAGATGAGGAGGGAAAACTGTGAGTGTCCTCCACCTGTAAACCATCCCTGTTTGGGGGGGTCTCATTGTTGCCCCTCTAGTGTCCCTGTTGTTAATTTCAAGAGAACCAAAGCAGCTGAAACTGATTAAGGACCCCCTCTGATACTGACTGACCACATTAGTATCCCAGAGGTTTACCTGACTGATGCTGAACTCTGATTAAAAAGGGTTCCTTTAATTTTTTTGAGGAGTGTATGAAGAAATATGGGTGATTTGAGACTTTTGCACAGTACTAAATAAATAAATATCTCAGCGTCTGAGTCTGTTCCAGTTACTCATTCTCATGACTTTGAGTATGTATGCTACAGTTAAATTGTATCAGATACACCAAGTATTTGACAAAGTATCTGCTTATCCAGTTTTTACTTTGTAGATACAGACTCTAAACAGCAATAATGCTGCTGCTGAAACTCCAGTGTGTTGGTTTAGCATAGATCACAGACAGACATCCTATGGCCACAGTGGATGAAGGGCAGCAAGGACTGTTTTCATCTTACAGCACAGCTGCTGTCATCAGTGTGTATTTTCTGTTGTCTGCATTTGGCAGAGTAGGTTGACAGTACTTGATTTTAACTGGTAAAGTTTTCGTGAGCCTCCTCTTAGACAGAGAATCAGAATCAGAATCAGAAGGTTTTTATTGCCATATGGGTGAACAGGTTCACAGCATTAGGAAATTGCTGCGGTACTTCGTGCTTACAGAAAAAACAAATAAGTATAAAAACTATAAGACAATATACAAGTATACAAATTGCAAATATACAGAGATATTAGAATTAGAGTATGTTAAAACTGCTAGGTGGCAGCCCGGTAACTCACATCAGTCAGCACAGAACCACAAATTTCCCTTGCTAGTATGTCAGGCAGAAATGCATTATTTTCTGTCTTTTTCAGCCTTTCAGCTGTGGCTACATTAGTAGCTTACCACCACCAGGTATGATTGAGGTGTGAATGAATAGTGCATGAAATTGCAAAGTGTCTTTGGGTGTCTAGAAAAGCGCTATATAAGATTATTATTATAATTAAAAGCCCATTTTGGTCCTATTGGCTGCTGTCTGCCTGGCTTCAACAATAGCAGATCTAGAGAAGCTATTCCACTTCCTGTTAATGCCACTGAACACGGAGCAGTCCAGTTTGGGGCACAGCACAGGGCTCCTGAGAGGTGGTCCTCAATGAATGAGGCTAAGTAAAGCTATACGAGCATGTCCCAGCTGACATGTCCCTGGTACGTGCTGGACAGGTCGCCAGTCCATAACATTTTATTTTGGTTTTTGCAAAGACAGTATTGGTAATACATCTGAATTCAAAAACAGTTTTTCTTCAAGATTCTGCTAATGCAGGCTGATTGGTTATGCCAGGATTATACTTACCGTGTCCATTCAGACTGCTAGCACACCGTGCCTGGGCTACGAGCTGGGCAGCTGAAAACAGCATTTTTCCATCTGAAAGTGACGGATTGCTGCTAAACACTTTGACAGATACGTGTCCGTCTTAACAAGCAAAAGACCTGTTGTATTTATGGCAGCAAGCACAGTCCGCATTGAATTGCAGCCATACTTTTGAGAAACCACGATCTAATACCAGGGTCCATGTGCGTGTGCTGCCCTGCCCCTCACACAGGCTTCAACACAGAGAAGGAGAAAAGGACAGGGAATAGCAAAAATGTGTCATAGATGAATGTCGTAATCAGTAACAGTACTAGTCAGATTCAATGTAAAAGATAACTTTTATATAGCAATAGTAAATCTGTTTTCTTAATTTATCCAGTACTGAATGCAGTACTGATAACTTCTGAAATACTCTGGTCGGTAATAATATCGCTATGGGGCCTGTTTAATACCGAGTTCCAGTACCCATCCCTCACTGGTGCTACTTTCCCACCGCCGAGGAGCCGGTGCTCGTGCCAGTGCTGGTGCTGGTTTCAATAAACTGGCGAAACGCTTAAGAACGGGCCCGCGTTCCCACCGTGTTTCTGTGAACTGATCCTTTACGTCTGAGTGTGGGCGGGTCCTCGTCCGGACACGAAGTCGAAGCGCACAAACGTGGGAGAACACGCTCTCCTTTGTTGTGCTGCAAATACGTTTTAGGGTCCAAACCAAACTACTGCAGCATCTGTGTGCAGCACAGAGGGAAACACAGACAGAGATTAGAGCAAGACGACAAGTACGCACTTTGTGTCCTTTTATCTGTGATATGAACTGATACAAAGCAGCGAGTTCAGCCTTAGAGCCCAACCTAATTCACAGCCCTGAAAATCGCTTTGCTTTTCTCCTGTAATACACATGTAATATGGTAGAAAACTTGATGTTGAGATGGCAGAGTCACGCCCCTCTGCTGCTTTCGTCACGCGTTCTTGGTTCCAGACCAGCTAGTTTGTGGGGCCGGAATTGAACCCGTTTTTCGGCCGAGCACCGAGTGCTTCAGCGGTGGGAAAACCGCTGAACGGTCTCTCCCAGGTCGCTTTTCCACCACCCCGTCGGTGGAAAAGCGACCTGGGAGAGACCAGAATGGACAAGATTATAAATGAATATAACAGAGGGGCAGCTCAGGTTGAGCAGTTTGGACACAAAGTTAGAGAAGCAAGGCTGAGATGGTTTGGACATGTGCAGAGAAGGGATAGTAGATATATTGGACAAAAGATGTTAAAGATGGAGCAGGTGGAAAAAGGAAGACCTCAGAGGTGGTTCATGGATGCAGTGAAGGAGGACTTGCAGAGGGCTGGTGAGACAGAGGAGGATGCTTGGGATAGGGCATGATGAAGGTAGATGAGCAGCCGAAAGCAGTAGTACCCTTCCCTACTGCTGAAGGCAGCGGAGTGTGGCTACCCTGAGCACACACAGGCTGTTTGGTGTCCTAAAGCACATTTAGCTCCATAAGAAGCAGGATATAAATCCTGCTGAGAAAAGGCTTTGTAGAACTCACCATAGTAGACATGACTCTGTCCTGCAAGGAGTCCATCGTGGTTTTTCCAAGGACCTGGTTCAGGTCAGCTGAGCATGATGCTGTTGGTATAAGGGCTGACCACAGGCAATCGGTCATGGCTTCTTCACCTTAGCTGTGTCATTGGTAGCTGAACTCGGGACTATGCTGCAGGCTGGATAGAGTGCTCTGATTTAGAAATCTTTGTGATCAGCACTTGGTACTTTGGTGCTTTTATTGTGAAGAAGTTGTATGGAATGTAATAGTCTTGTCACTAAGCCAGTTGGGCTTCTTCACCTGTGCAAGTCTTCAGTACAAACAGATCTAACAGGCATACAGTAGTGTTCAAAGACCAAGACACTTCCTTACTTGTGCACCCATCAGTCTCTTCAGCCATGCATGGGACAGTGTAATGTCACAGCAGGGCTTTCAAATTATGCCGGTGGCAGGCGCATTTTCCACCTACTCCACCACTCTGCGCCATCTACTTTTTAATTTTCCTAAAAAAATTTTTTTGCGCTGTCCGCCGTCTCCATTTCCAGCGCCATGGATACACCTGGCAATATTTACGTTCTTTCAATCTGAGCCATTTGATTGGTTCACGACTGCCATGTGACTATTCATATCGTCTGCTGCCGTCATGGCTTCGGTCTTGGTCATAAGGTGCCTGCTACTTCGGCATTCCCCCCTGCTACTCCAAAACAATTTGAAATCCCTGCACAGTAGAGGCGATTTTAGCCGTCTGCTGATGTATCAGTGTCAGCACTTACAATGGCTGACAAATCAATGATTTAAAACGTCAAGACGAGACGTGAGACACCCTTCAATCAAAAAACACATTGCTTTTCTCATGTAATACACACCATGCAGTGAAATAGTGGTAGAAACCTTTACATCGAGATGGCAGAGTTACGCCCTCCTTCCGCTTGCGTCACATGCTCCTTGTTTCCTGACCAACTAGTTTACAGTGCTGGAGTTTTTTGTGTAAACGATGACGTAATTGATGACGAGAGACTGAGAGGAGGGTGGAGAAAATTAAAGAAAATGACAGACTGTCAAAGGTGTGGAAGCGTTTGACAGAAACTAAAATAAAGCTGAATGCAGAGCAGAGCTTTCCTTCCAGCAGCATCACTGCAGTGCTGAGTGTTTAAACGCCGGCACCCTGGAGCGGTGACGTCAGCTCTGGATGGTACGTCAGTGCGTCGCTGATACCTGTTAATGTTTGTACAGGTATGTTTCTGTTACCTGTCAGAAACAAGCTCTCATGGATGATGTTTGCTGAGCGCCACCATTTCAGTGATGTTAGCTAACGAGTGAAGTTCAATAGGAGCAGCTACGATGGCTCCTATTTGTTTCCTCACATTAATATCAGCGTTCATTCTGAATAATAAACCTCTGCATGAACTGAATCATCTGGAAACTTTTCAGCTGTTTGGACGAAAAAATCTTTTTGTTTTAATTTGAAGCCTTATTTGAACTTTTGGACAGAGGCCATTTTTGTTTGTTTGCACATTATATTTTCATTTAAAAATAAAAATTCATTCACTTTAATATGCATTGTTTATTTGATATTTATTGTGAAGTCACATTAATGTTAAAATAATTGGATTAGTTTCAAACTCATTGTTTTAATTGTGAGAAGAGAACAAGGTGATGTTAACAGGTGGGCAGGCTTGAACAGGTGAGGTTAGACTGAAATAATCGTTGACTAATCAATAAAATAATTGATGGATTATTTGACTACCAAAATAATGTTTAGTTGCAGCCCTCCCAGTGACACAGCAAAAATCAAATGTAAGCACAAAAGTAGCCTAAGTAGTGTTTTCCTCTACATTTGAAGTTAAAGTATATAACTGCACATAACACTTCAGTTTAACAGTCACTAGTGTAACTTAACCTTGTAACTCTTCAGGAGCTGCACAATATTGTTACATAGTAAAACTGAGGAGTATTTTCTGTATCCTGGGTCGAGCATTTTTACCGGTTGCTTAACCCCTTAACTGGCAGCAAATAAAATCACCTGAAACAACTACATAACACCCTCTGGTTATTATTGGCTCTGAACAACCCATTTCATAGCCTATTAATCGGCTGCGTCTGGTCCGCGGGCCGAATGAAGTGCATTTATATGGCAGGCTAGACCCGCCCATTTTGACTGACACCTCATTCGGCCAATCATGTTAAGAAATGGGTTTCCCAGAGCCAATAATACTCAGAGGGCGTCACGTAGCTTTGTCAGGTGATTTGGTGCAGCCAGTTACATGATTGGCCGAATGACGTGTCAATAAAAATGGGAGGGTCTAGCCTGCCATATAAAAGGGACTACAAACGGCCCGTCACCGGGCCCTTGCCAGTTAAGGGGTTAAAGCCCTGTTTTTCCTCTGTATCAGCATCAGTATTTTCCAGCCTCTGTTTGCTCTTCCTGTCTTATGGAGCGCTCCGGAGATGCTCAGTTGAGTCATTTGTTTCCAGTTGGGTTGCACATCACCAGCTGCTAGCATCTCCACCTTCATAGCCTGGTTGTACTTGATGGTGTTCTTGCCTCAAGTGGTAAAACACGTTTATTGTTTCCACCTTTAGCTGAAAAGGTTTTCTTGCGTATTTTGCAGAGTACTGTGCTTTGTTGGAGGATGAAGTAGTTCCTTTTCTTGGTAGCCCCAAATGGGAATTAAGTGCAATGATTTATTGAAATGTGCAAATATACATGGACATCCAAAAACCAGAGTTTGTACCATTCTAACAAGAAAGTGAATATTTGGTGTGACCACCTTTACGCTTCAATCTCCGAGGCAGCTTTTTTCTCCTTTTTCAAGCAGGCTTTAGGAATCGTTGTCCAGGCTTCTTGAAGGACGTTTCAATAACGTTGAAATTTCAAATTTGGATTCATCACTCCATAAAACGCCACGCCTGTTAAATCACCAAGCGTTGAGAAAGAAATGGCGAGGTCTGACCTGTGTGACCAACATTAGGAAGTGGCCGGACGGTCCAGTGACCGTCGCCAGCCCGCCATCCGTACAGCGTGTCCAGCATTGTTAGGCTTCCGTAGATTTTCCCTCACTGCACCCCAAAGCCCAGGATTGATCAGCCAGAAGCGCGTCTGTTTTGGAACAGGAAGTGATGTCGGAGTACAACAAACATCCTCTCTTGGTAAGAGAGCTCACCCTCAAGTAAATTCAAGGACCAAAAATGAGTGGAATTTAACTCTTCAGTCTCCTGCTCCAAGAACTGTTAACCTGATGACTGAACATTTGAACATTCGATTGAATGGAGAGCAACACGGACTGTTTAAATACGCTGTGAGTGGTTATTGAATTGCACTATGTTGTGTGTTACTTGCTGTTATTTTCGACATTGTGGGCTTGTATGTGTACTGTTTGTAGGGATTGGTTTAAGAGGTGGCTGGTGATAAAATATAAAAATATTTGTGAGCTGGGGTGCCCGCCAGAATTGCCAAAGACATTTCTGGCTGTATCCCAGCAATTGCCAATAACTGCTACAACGTGTTGCCACTGATTTTCAGTCCAGTTCTTTTATCTACAAATACATAATGGATAAAGGTTATGTATGCCAAGTAATATCATGCCTTATCAGCAATGGTAAATATAGAGTTCATAAATAACATGAATTATAACATAACTGATTGGAAAGCATTGTTTGATTAAGTGTAAATAAGTATTTACTAAAGTTTAATGAAATATGAGTTCACAGTAGATTGACTGGTTATAAAGTTTCCAGAATGCAGTTTCAGTTTTAGCAACATAACATTAAGGTAACCTCCTCAGCAACAGCGCCCCCTGCACTGCTTTCATGCAGCTCTGTTTGGGGTTCGAATAATGGCTGAGCGCTGTTAGCTTAAAGCTTGCTGGGAGATGAAGACAGCTAAAACTGCCAGTTAGCATGTAAGCACCGAGTGTCACTGTAAGTGCTGAAGTTGATGCAGCGCAGTGTCACACTGAGGAGGAACGTCAACTGTGTATGACCGACCCATCTACAGCTGAAGGGGTGAAATGTTTCTGTTTCAGTTATCAAGTATTGGATGTTCGCCTTTAAACGGGATGATCATCATTATAATGTCCACTGTGGGCAGAAATATGAAGTATGATGTATATAATAAGGTGTCAGTGTCTCTGTAAGGAAGCACAAAGTAAAATGAGCACATGAGGTGTGTGTGTGTGTGTGTGCGCACGCGTGCGTTTATGAGCACCTGCCCGTTTACCATCTCATCATTTATTCACACTCTGCACAGTATTTCACACAAACATATGTTTGATTTTGCCCAATTATCTGCAACTAGGCAAACTATATTTACAGTGAGCCAAGTTAAATCCTTAACAGGTGTGTCAGACACCTGCTTTTAGTTCAAGTCTCTGAGCTTCTTGTTTTTATCCCGTCAATCTGTCCTCCTCTCAGTACATGTGGTGGTCATTTGGGCAAACATGTAGTTGCATGTGGCCCCTCCACCTGTCCTTACTGGTACTCTATTTCTGGGTCTCACATTCAACTGGCTCACCTGGCAACAGTGTGTTTTTCTGTTTGTTTGTTTATTTATATATATATATATAATATATAATGTATGTATCAGCCATTTCTTTCAGTAGTCTTCAGGCTATCCAGGCTTCTTGAAGGACATTCAGAGCTCTTCTTTGGCGGCTCTTTGTTACCTTCTATGTCAGGATGATCCCACACTGCTTCAGTGTGTGTGTGTGTGTGTGTGTGTGTGCGTATGTTTATAATACCTTGTGGGGACAATTTTCCTGACATATACTACGTTGTGGGGACCAATTGCTCCTTGTGGGGACTGGAACCTTGTCCCCACAAGGGGAAACCCTGTTTTTGGGTCAGGGGTCAGAGTTAGGGCTAAGGTATGAATTGAGTTTAGGTTAGGGTTAGGGTTAGGTATGTGATGGTTAGGGTTAGGAAAAGGGTAAAGGTAAGGTTTAGGCTGTAGAAATGAATGGAAGTCAATGGAAATTCCCCACAAAGATAGCAAAACACACTTGTGTGTGTGTGTGTATGTGTGTGTGTGTGTGTGTGTGTGTGTGGGGGGGGGGGGGGGGGGGGGGGGGGGTGGGGGTGCCCGTTTACCATCTCATCATTTATTCACACTCTGCACAGTATTTCACACAAACATATGTTTGATTTTGCCCAATTATCTGCAACTAGGCAATTACCACCACACATATTGATCATTGTCATCCTGAAAAACGAAGCCATTGCCAGCTTAGATGCTTTCCATACCATTTTGCATGGTGGATCACTGTACTTTTCTACATTCATAGTTCTATCCATTTTACAAGTTCTCCAACACCACTGGCTGAAATGCAGCTCCACACCATGACAGAGCCTCCACCATGTTTTACAGTTGGCTGTCGACACTAAATGTTGTGCCTGATGTCCTCTGTACAAACTGATGACAAGACTACCGAACTCCATACAACGTCTAGGCTAGGATATAAGGCTATAGGATATAAGTAAACTTTGTTTATATAGCACCTTTCACAGATAAAATCACAAAGTGCAAGTAAAATGGATAGAAATACAAGGAGCTGCATGCACTTTAGGATACCAAACAGAAGCCCTTTATTTCGATCTCTGCCAGGAGTCACACAGTAAGCACTCCATGTTTCAATGTTTCACAAAGCCTGGACAAGACCGCATTAAAAAATGACAAGAAAGTCTGGATCCTTGGAAGAAAAATATAAAGAAATGAGGAATGGCTCAAGACTTTTGCATAACATAGCAGCCAGTCTGTATGCAGCTGTAATTTGTGAAATAACTACAAACTTAAAACTTACCAAACTTACTGTATAAGCACAGATGCAGTATTTGCATTTTCAGGTTTCCCTTTTGCAGACACAGGTGATCCAGTCACATGTTATTTGAACATGACAGAATGAAATCCCCCTTTCACTCAGCACCATTTGGCCAGCTGTGCTCCTTCAATAATGAATATTAGGGCTGCAACGATTCATCGACGTAATCGATGACGTTGACTACAAAATTTTGTTGATGTGGAATTTCATCGTCGAAGCGTCGTACTTTTAAACCCATCCATCTATTTTGTTCCCCTTATCGTGTGATTTTGTAATTGCAATACACTACAGGAAGATATGGGGGCAGTATTGCCTTCATTGGCTGCCAGCGACAATACCAATGAAGAAGATAGAAACAGAACAGCATAAGGCTGGTAGAATCCGGTCTTTAAGTGATGACATAGAATTCCATTTCCAGGTCCAAACTCTCCTGTATTCAATACTCAGCAATGCTGTGTCACTCGTTGTTTTGACCGATCCGAATGTAATAGTGAACAGTGACTGGGCTGCCATTGCTGTCCATTTATGGGCATCTGGACCCAGAAGTGACGTCGGACTTAAAGACCGGATAGAGAGGAGGGTGGAAACAATTAAAGAAAATGGAGACAGACTGTCAAAGGTGTGGGAGCATTTGACAGAAAACAAAATGAAGCTGAATGCAGACTGTACAAAGCAGAGCTTTTTTTCCACGGCAGCATCACTGCAGTGCTGAGCGTTTAAAACGCTGCACCCTGGAGCTGGATGGGTACGTTAGTGCGTCGCTGATACCTGTTAATGTTTGTACAGTAAAGTTTCTGTTAGTTTACCTGTCAGAAACAAGCTCTCATGGATGATGTTTGCTAAGCGCCACCATTTCAATTATGTTCGTTAACGAGTGAAGGACAATACCAGTTGGCTCCTATTTTATTTTTCCTCATATTAATAGCAGCGTTCATTCTGAATAATAAACCTCTGTATGAACTGAATCCTCTGTAAACTTTTCAGCTGTTTTGGACGGAAAAATCTTTTTGATTTAATTTGAAGCCTTATTTGAACTTTTGGACAAAGGCCATTTTCATTTATTTGCACATTATATTTTCATTTAAAAATAAAAATTGCATTTACTTTAATATGCATTTTTAATTTGATATTTATTGTGATGGTCACATTAATGTTTAAAATACATTTGATTTGTTTCAAACTCGTATTTTTATGGGTCATTATTTTAATTGTGAGAAGAGAACAAGGTGATGTTAACAGGTGGGCAGGCTTGAACAGGTGAGTTAAGATTGAAATAATCGTTGACTAATCGACTAATCAATAAAAAAAATGACAGATTATTCGACTACCAAAATAATCTTTAGTTGCAGCCCTAATGAATATGAAATGATGTCAAAATGCTGTTAATTTAAAAAGAATAAATATAGCCGCAAATAGCGATAATAGGCCCTCGCCAGCCGCCACCTCAGTGCTGGTGCCGAATTTAACCCATCTTTGCCAGCTGTACCAATTTTAGCCCTTTAACTGGCTGACATATGTGAAATCCTGCAATGAATGTATTGGGTAAACCGAAGGAAAAAAATGTCACATTTCAGGCTTCCCCATAGCAACATCTTACATATTACAGTATTTTTGTCTCTGGGTTTTTTGTTCCAGGTGAGGTGAAGAATTCTTGTACCAAATTTCATGCATTTAGGAGAAACTAAAAGGTCATTTATCGATTGCTGAAATATCACATTTTTTCCTGTAGGAATAAAATGGGGCAGTTTTGTAATTGCCATGCAACAGCGTGCAAAATATGACATGGGCTTGATTGACATTTTTTAGATCAGGTTGACATAGATAATCTTTGTACCAAATTTCATGTGTTTTTGGGAAACTAAATCAAAACGTTTGTATTGGAGAAATGTCAGAATTTTTAATTGGAATAAAATGGGGCCTTTCGGGCTTCGCCATGGCAACATGTTACAAAATTCAATATGGGTGTCATTCACTTTTTCAATCAGGATGATGTCAAGAATCTTGGAACCAATTTTCATGCATTTCAGAAAAACTCAAATTTTGGACCTCCATGCAAATTTTTGTTTGCTTCTTGCACCTCTAGCCTTGTATCCCTAGTTGTTCAAGCTGGTTCAGTACATAAGTGATTACATTTTTAAGCCGATTGGGCAAAGATTGTGCGAACGATTGCACAAACAATTTTGCAGCGAAACACAAAAACAAAGGTCAAATTCATCGAGTTGACATGGCAACACCGTTGAATATTCTATAAAACCTTTGATAACTTTTGATGCCCTACTTGTTTAGATGATCCTGAGGGATTTTGGTGTCATTAGGTTAAATGCCCTAGGACGAGCTTGTTAAAATACAAGGTGTGCGAAAATGCAGACTCGGCACTTGACAAACTTCAATCCAAGATGGCCAACTTCCTGTTTGTTGTCTGGAGTTGGTATAATTGATTTTTTTGTTAGTTCTCACACGATCTCTGTATGACCGGAATTTCATGACTCTAGGACTACCTTTTTGTTGGGAGACCTCCCATAGATGCAACGTATTTTGAGGTTTCTAGGGGATACTGTTGCACCATTTTTTTGAGTTTTTAATGGCAACATTAAAAAATTAAAATTTTCACTGGACCTGACTTATGTGCAAAAATTGGTGACTTTTCGTATATGTTCACGGGTCAAATTTGTGATCATTTGCGGAAAAGAAAAATAATAATAATGGAGAACGCTAACGATTCCAATTATGCCTTTTTCCAGTCACCTTCATATATACATTTTCAGAAAGCGCTCGACCCGACCAACACTGTTGCGTTGTCAATGACGAGCTAACTCAAACTAACTCGTGACACTGACGATTTCAATTATGACTTTTCCATTCACCCCCATATATGCGTTTTTGAGAAACGTTCAACTTGACCTACCTTGTTTAAGGGTCTGTTGTCAATGTCGAGCGCAAAGCCTTCGACATTGACCTTTTTTTTGTTTTTCGCACAAGCGAATACAATAGGCTCCTCACCGATCCTTGGGCTTGGGCCCAAATATTCCACTACCGGAGATTCATAAGAATATAGTCTTTTGCCCCTCTGACCCCCACCTGTGGTTGGGATAGCTGATTCATTTACTGTTCAAGAGTCTAAATGTGTGAAACTGTGTTGAGCAGCCTGATGGGCCAGACTCCAGCGTGTGATTGATGCAGTGATTGAGTGACAGTCAGGTTAGGACTGATCTTTTCACACAGGAGTGTGGCTGCTTCTTTGGATTGGCCCATCACAAATTGTGTGTGTAACATTTCTTCAGAGACACCCTTCATACCAAGGAGCTTTCACTGAGCGATGTGAAAGGCAGCAGGCGCGGTGCGTAACTGCTGCTTAGCAAGCTGAAATAAGAAGCTGCACAGCTCACTTTTGTAGGGATGATCAGGCATGTGTTTGACAGGAATATTTTTAAGATATTTTATTTTTCTGGTAAAAATCTGATGCTCTGAATCCTTTTATTAAGCTAACTATAGTTTTCATGAAGCTGTGGTCCTTGTTGGCAGAAGTGTGGATCTCCTGTCACAGTCTGATTTTACTGAAGACTTTTTATACCCACTCAGGACATGCAGACGTGTAATTACGGGTGGGTCAAAGATCCATAAAGTGTAGTGTTGTGACATTTTGCCTAGCAACATTATATTGATACAGGGACACTAAATATCAATATCTTATTATAAAATTTGCAATTACAAATGGAACGGTTTACTCCTAGCATAATAAAAGTGATTGATTTTTCAGTCCAGCAGATTATTTTTCTTTAAATTGTTTTCTAGTGAGGTCAGCATAAGTTAAGGTCAGTGTACTAAAATAGAATTATTGTTGTTATCCATGAATTTTCAAATTTACCATTTTACAAAAAAAAACTGGGAAAAAAGGTTAAGATTCCAAATTAGAGTTAGAGTTTTACTTGATTAATTTCTGACTTAATTTGATTAATTAATTGATTAATTTCTGACTTTTCAGAGAAGGTCGGTGCCAGCTGATAAAAAAAAAAAGTGGATTTGTTTTGAAATTCCTCCCTCCTGTTCCAAATGGTAAAACACTGAGAACTGACTGAAGAGGAAACCGTCTGCATTAATGCACTTTGTATTTAAGATAAATGAAGTGTTCTTACAGTCTGGTCAGGTACGCTTTGTTTTTGGACACCGCTGCTTTCAAAATGGGCCTCATAAGGGCCAGAACATGAAAGCTGACTGAAGCAGATGTCAGAGAGACAGAAGGAAGACCACTGCTGATCTTCAAGCAGAGATGATGGTTGTAGATCAAAGTCAAGAAGGTCTCCAGAATGACCATGAGCAGATAACTGAACAAGAAAGGCTTAAAGGGAAGAAAAGCTGCCAGGAAGCACAAACAGTGGAGTGTAGATGTCTGCAGGAATTACTGTCCAAGTTCAAGTTTGCACTCTTTGGTCAGCATCGGTGTGTTTATGTCCACACTGCACCCACAGGCCCTTTTTCCACCGACCGGGCGCCGGTGCCAGCAAACGCACTCGGTGCTCGGCTGAAAAACGGGTTCAACTCCAGAACTGCAAGCTAGCTGGTCTCGAACCAAGAATGCGTGACGAAAGCAGTAGAAGGGCGTGACTCTGCCATCTCAACATCAAGTTTTCTACCATATTACATGTGTATTACATGAGAAAAGAGAAGCGATTTTCACGGCTGTGAATTAGGTTGGGCTCTAAGGCTGAACTTGCTGCTTTGTATCAGTTCATATCACAGATAAAAGGACACAAAGTGCGTACTTGTCGTCTTGCTCTAATCGCTGTCTGTGTTTCCCTCTGTGCTGCACACAGATGCTGCAGTAGTTTGGTTTGGACCCTGAAACGTGTTTGCAGCACAACAAAGGGGAGCGTGTTCTCCCACGTTTGTGCGCTTCGGCATCCATGTCCAGACGAGGACCCGCCCACGCTCATACGTAAAGGAGCGGTTCACAGAAACGCGGTGGGAACGCGGGCCCATTCTTAAGCGTTTCGCTGGTTCATTGAAACCAGCACTGGCACGAGCACCGGTTCCTCGGCGGTGGAAATGTAGCATCAGAAAAAGTAGTCCTTAAAGTTCTGAGTGCAGCAGTTTTATCAACTCACGCTTTTAGCTTTTCTCCTGGAGGCATTCACAGATCTGAATTCAAGTGTTCACAGCCTCGAAATAGATCTAATATGCTGTCAGTGTCAGTGACCAGGCTGCACAGCTTCCAATGTGCTGTTGGTGGAAGGCTTGTTTTCCTAGCATCTGCTCAGATAGCTAGTTAGCTCACAAAGTTCCTGGAGGTGGAAATGCAATGCCAGGTCTCCACAGGACTATATTCACCAGTCCTACATCAGCAGGAGAACCACACAGCTGAGGTCAGCTGATGAGAATCTTCAGCTAAGTTTGTCTGTGCTCTCAAATTTAGTTCAACACAACCAAAAGAAACAAGGCACCAGCTTGTGGTGCTGTGGCACTGCAGGAGAAGCACATAAATGCAGACGATTACCATCGACTATCAAAGATGGCCTCAGCTTTTCATTGCCTGCATGATTTGACTTTCACTGCAACAAGGCATTAGATTGTATTTGCCTGTAGTTTACTTATGTGTAACCTCAGTAAACGTTTTCCTGATGACTTTGTGATCTCAATTGCTAGTTTGTGGTATAATTGAACACAACGTGAAGTTCACTTTTATTATCTCAGCTGTTTCAAAGAAAAAGTCGAGATGTTGTCATAGCCTTGGTGTCCACAGCGCCAGTTCTACCAAAACGTTAACGTTGGCCATAACTCGACAGCGACGCCATCGAGGGTGTTCAAATTCACACCATAGATGCATCTACTTAAAATCTCAGATGAGTATGAATCTCTGCAACCTTGAGCTAAAGATAAAGGTCAGAGGTCAAGTTTTCTGAAAATCTTGTGACCGCAGTAACTCGAGAGCGATGTGACCTAGGATGTTCATAGATGGCATAGATGCCACTGATCAAGCTAGACCCATCAAACTTCACACAGTTTTACTGTAGCAGCACTTTGACACCCCCTCCTCCGGTTATGAATCCAAAACAGCCGAGCACTGGGACCTGCTGGGCAGGTGTAAGCTCTGGCTCCAGTACGATCCAAACAGGAAAATGAAGCAGGGCATGTTTAGGACCGCGCTACCTTGTAATTGTTACCCCATATGAGCATGCAGTGTATGCAGTTTCACAGGCAGAACCACACCCTGCTAATCATATCCGCTTTCAGCAAGCCAAGATGGCAACGGACTGCATACTCCAGTTGAAGCTTTACAGTCACAGACCAGTGCTTGATGTCATGGCTGTCACATTCATTTTTTCATCGCCCTTTTAGCAAACCGTTGGTTAGCTTTTGTTTTTAAATAACAGAGGCTGCGGGCTCGTCCAGTTACAGAGAGCTGATCGGTTCGTCCAGTCGTCCAGCCTGACTAACCTAGTGTACACACGCTGTGTGTAATACAGCTGCCACAGTCCTTCAGAAGGAACGGCAGATGCAGTTTGTCATTTTGGTGTTCTAGCTTTCTTTTGCAGCTGTCACATTCAAGATGGTATATGACTTCAATTAATAGTTTAAATTTTAACATCACGGCGATAAACAACAGGCAGTCAGTGACCATACCTTGATGGTTTCCAGAACCATTTGGCAGTTTCTTTTCTTCTTAGGATTTCTAACTTGAACATGCTGTTAGAGGGCATGTCATACAGAAACTTTTCAACACTGAGCTAGGTGAGCCCCATGTGAGGTGGCCTGATATGTAGATGGGTTGAATATTTGGTAGAAAAATAATGAGGTCATGTGCAGTTCACTGTGAGAAGGCTGAAACAGAGCGTTGGAGTCATTGCACACAAACAGTTTGAGTAGATCGTAGCTGCTCCGGAGGTTCATGTGTGCATCACTGTCACCTGTGCAGCATCCTGTGTCCTGGGCTCCGGCGGGCTGCTCGTGAAGCCTAACGTACAGTGATGTTACTTTATGTTCTGTTACGCTGCAGGCCTGTGTTTATTGCTGTTGCATTCATTGACATTAATAGGTTAACATGCCTTAACTGTGTTCTCCCAGTTGTACAAAGGAGCAGCACTTTTATTTGACTTTTTTCCCCTACTGAAATACACATGTTGAGTAAATCAATAATATCCAGTTTGACTAAACAAATGAGAAATTAGTGAAGTGTTTAAAATTGTAAAGGCAGCTCTCCTGGTGGCAGCGCCATCCTCACCAGTCTAGTATTTATTTGCCTGTGTCATTCCTGCTTCATCTGGTTTTTTTCTCTATGGCACCGCCAAGTGCTGAGAGAGAGAAGGGTATCTCCGAGTGTAAAGTGCTCTTCCAGTGCTTGCTGAAAGCACCCTGCAGTAGCAGCATGGTAATTCTGCTCCTCTATCTTTCCTCTGCATCATGTTTACCTAGCAACAAGCATCACCCGCGGCTGGCCATCCCATTGGTCATTTGAAAACGCACGGGGGACCAATAGCAGGGCTGTTGCCATGGTACAGTGTATAGTTGCCGGGTGGAATTTTGCTGCAAGGCACGTGAGACTCAGAGTCTGCTTGCCTCCGTGCACTGCTGCTGTAATCTCCGCTGTCTGGTCGTTAGTACAGCTGAACATGATTTAGTGGAAGACAGTCGGTAAGTCCATGAAGGGAAATACTGAAGTTTATTCACACTCAGTGATAAAGCCACAGCAGCACAAGGTAACAAACCACAGCAGGGAATGGACGCACACATTTCCAGGGTTTTCGTTTCAGAATGAAATTATTTCACATCAGAGTCCAAACCAAATATATTAAGAAAGAAAATGTTTAATAAAGCCAGATTTAACAGGCTGCTATAGTCCAGAGTCATTTTTTAATGATTGTTCATCAAATACTCTTTAAAATCCATCTGTCCATCCATCCATCCTTCCATCCTTCCTTCCATCCATCCTTCCTCCCTCTTCCTTTTATCCTCTTCAGGGTCGTGGGGGGGCTATCCCAGCTGTCACAGGGTGAGAGGCAGGGTGTTGCAGGGCTAACACAGAGACAACCATTCACACCTATGGATGAGTTAGAGTCAGCAGCTAACCTAACCCCCCTGACTGCATGTCTTTGGACTGTGGAGAACACGCACACTCCACACAGGAAGGCCCGGGCCGAGGTGGGTTCAAACCCAGGACCTTCTAACTGTGAGGCTGCTCTGTTTAAAATCAGGCACAAAAATGTAAAACTCATCATTTATGTTCACAAGGAAAGGAAGTACTTATATATGATTGCATTTCTTACCAGTAATTACAGTCCTGGGATGTACTGTGCAAAGGTCCCCCTCATTTCTTTATATTTAGCTAGAAAAACGGGAAATAGATGCAGGGGTTTATTGAAAGGTGCAAAGATAAATGAAAATACAGTATGTGAGCCAAAAACAGAGTTTGTACAGTTCTAACAAGCTTTAAAGTCAGTATTTTTTGTGACCTCCTTCGTTCTTCAGCACAGCCTGAAGAACCTCTGAGCAGCTTCCTCAGCAGTCTGCAGGAACGGTTCTCTATGTTTCTGCCTTTGGTTTCCTTCCCTGTCAGGATGATCCCACACTGCTGCAGTAACGCTGAAGTGAGCTCCGGGGAGGCCGATCCATGACCGATACTGTTTAACTGGGAATGTCGTTAGGATGGTGGTCACGCTGAAAAATGAAACTGTTGCCAATCAGAAGCTTTCCCGTTGGTGTTGCTCTGTGGATCAAAAATGTGACAGTAATCTTCTGCATTCTTAATTCCAGCAATTCTGACAAGATCTCCAACATGTGTGTCCAGGTTTGTTTGCTTTACTGCAGACGCTCACTGCTGCGTCTCTCCTGAGCTCCTCGTACATATTTACAACGATTTGAACCAAAAATTTCAAACGTGGCTTCATCGCTCCATCAGACATGTTGCCACTGATTGCCAGTGCAGTTCCTGTGTGACTGTACATGCTGTTTGGGTCTGTGTGTCAGTCTTTTTCCTGTCTCTGAAGGACACAGCTCTCACATCCTGGTCATCTGTGTGCTGTTGCTTCTTTTGGCCTTCACTTGTTTCCAGTTTCCTCCAATTTTTTAAGGACACATTGCACACACTCCCAAGATATGTCAAGTTTTCAGCTCTTTGGGAATCATCTTCTTGGTGCTAAAGTGCTATTTTATGCTGTCAAACTGTTATCTTTGGCCTTTTTCATGGATTCCACTAAAGAAATTGGAACAAATGATGTATTTTTGTGACAGGCTGCTGGTAAAGAGACAGTTGAACTTGGTTCTTTGCTAAGTTGTCTGTTATGTGCAGACACAACACTGTTCCTGCCTTGGATTAGTTGCCTTTTTATGCTCGAAGGATTCATAAGTCAGGTGTTAAGTGGCTTAAACCAGCCATTCCATTTAAAATGGAGAGGTAGGACTGGACTGAAACTGAGGGATAAAGCAGCCTTTGAGAGGCCTCCAGAAAGCTGGATAATTATTGTTAGAGGATCTTTAAAAATCTGGGACCAAAACTCAAAGAAATGAGAGGTGACTCAAGACTTTTGCACAGTACTGTATTGAACTCTGTAAATAGTAACTGTATTTAAATCCGAGCTCAGTGCTTTCCTTTTTGAATGCTAATGATATAACTTAGAAGCTACATTCATGTTTTCTATTTGGTTTGTATTAAATGGCCTTTTTTGGTACCAGTTAACTCATTATTACCCTGCACTTATGTCACTCACCAGAACAGCACACACGTCCAGTACTTGTTCACATGTTGTTTATCTGTTACTGAGGCGCTGAGATAGTTTGGAGGGGGTGGATCACATGATGAGAGGAAATGTGGTGAGCTCAGGGGCCATGTGAGAAACTGGGGCTGCTGTGGGGGCCACAGTAATAAGATGAACTCATATTCATTTTATCTCTTTATAAACTGCTGCTGGTAACAGCACAGTAACAACAGCAACATTTTCTCATTATTTAATCAATCAAAAGACAGCTGTGAACAAAGGCGTGTTTTTTCTAAGATGCTGAACTTTGTGTTGTTGTAGTTTACTTCATGTGCAGTTGTTATTCAGTGAGAGGGTCTCGTGTGTTTGGGGCTCGGACCAGAACATTCAATTCAGGCTCAGATCTGCGGCTCTGGCTCTGAGACGGCCCTGTGGTACCCTGTTCAGCCCTGTCGTCCTGATCGACTTAACAATTTTAGTTACAACATCACCAACATGGTTAATTTTTAGCACTGACTGACCCCCCCCTGGCTTCATTTCAGTCATTTATCTGCCTCTGCTTTAAAAGTCTGACATTGTTGCCTGTCAGGTTTGGACGGCCGTCATCGTAACACCTGCTGATTGGTCCCATTTCAGGCCGAGCCTATGGGAGCGCGCCGCCACCTCCATCAGCAGATAGCTCCCTGCCGTAGGTCCTTTCATTGAGCTGTCAGCTCCTCTGTGACATCAAACGCTTTGGTTTGGCTGCTAGCAAAGGTTCAGAGGTCAGTTCCACTCTGTATCAGCCAACTTCTTCCATTTCTCTGCATGTTTACTTTGGTGATGGCAGTTCAAACTGTAATCCTTAAACGCAGCGGTCGGTTCGCCGCAGACTGAGCGCACGCATCCTGTTGAAAGCTCGGCTTTCTGCGTCAGGGTCAGATTCACGTCTCAGAAAGGTCAGTCCAACAGTCCTGCAGTCCCCGGCTCATGGGTATGTGTGTCAGTTTAAAACAAACAAATTAGCAGATGCCTCCAAAATAAAAGCAACAAAGTTGTATTGTGATTTCCCACAAAACTGCAGAAAAACAAAAAGCCATTGTGTACTGAGGAGTTTATCAGAGTGTCTGATGGCAGAAAAACTCACTTCTGGTTTCTCATTGAGCTCCTGTGGACAGCAAAGGCCTGCCTGTGGCCCACTTGAGTTTTTGTCCTTACTTTTCTTTATGTGGCCAGCCAGTGGACTGCAGTCTGCTGGTTACTCACACCAGACAACAAGTCCAAGTAAGTGTGCGTGCTAAGGTGTGATGGCTGTTCTTCAGATTGTGTTTACTCACCGTGAAGTCTACACAGACACAATAAATAAAGTAATACTCATCAGTTTGCACAACTTTTCAGAAGAGTTTTGTGTGTCCTCTAAAACACGAGCGATGAAGGAACCTCGGATACATTTACTGTGAAATTTAGCTTTGTTTCCAAAACTCAACAACAAATTCAGTGGAAGCTTTCACTCTAAGCAAATTTACATGTGAGTGCAGCCTTTACTTTACATATTCAAGCTTATCTGCTGTATCATCTCAAAATAACATGAACATAAAACCAACACAGCAATCAGGATGTAAACAGAAGGTCTGTCCTACATTTAAAGTGATTCATTATTGGCGAGTGATCCCACAAAGCTCTCTTCTGGATTCATTTGGGGTGTTAAAACTATATATTACTTATATTGAGTGCAGGAGAGGCCCCGTATTTAAGACAGAAACGAGCTGTGAAGGTAGCAGCAGTGACACGTTTGTTTGGGGCAGCTGTATTTGAGGAGGAGCTGTCAGCTGGTTTCTAACGCTGTGCTGAGCTGTTCCCAGGCAGCATTGTGCTCGATTTAGCCGGAATGCTCGGATAGCAACAGGAACAACTTTTAGCTTTGGCTGGTTTGTGAGGAGAAGTCAACCCTCTCAGCTGTAGAGTCACTCAGTGACCATGTGCTCACTGGAGCCTTCTGCCCCTCTCTCCCCCCCGCTGCCTTTCCACCCCCACCATCTCGGTGCGCCTGTCCTTCTTTCCATTTCTACCTGACATCTTCAAACTATTTCCGCGTCACTCCTGCCTCGCGCCGTTTGAAGAGGCACAGGGAAACTAAGCCGACCGCCCCTCCCACAGAGCCGTCTGCTACCCAATTACAGCAGGGGATGGGACTTTATGCAGCCAATTGCGTTGCAGCTGCCATGGCGTCGGGTAGCAACAGAGCCTTCGGAGTGTGCGTGCAGTGAGGGCAGAGCTCCGTCTGCCAGAGTACAGAGAAGTTAGAACATTTAGAAAGAGTGAACAAAAAGAGCCTTTGTGTGTTACATGGTAGCAACAAAAATGTAGCAGTTCGTCCATTTTACTTCATTTATAATTAAACATAATTAGTCATTTCCACTGTTTGTGTCTGCAGTCCGGCAGATTTCTGCCCCCAGAAAACGAACTGAGGTCGTTGTAGTTTTAAGGAAAGCTGCTCTCCGCAGTGTAACAGTGTGAACAGCGATGAACGTTAATCAGCGATGTCTTCTACACACACACACACACACACACACAAATATATATATATATATATATATATATATATATATATATATATATATATATATATCTATATATATATATATATATATATGAGACAGAGGAGTTATGTAAAACAGTGTGTTGACGGTGTTGTCCCGTGTATCAGTCGTTTTCAGCGTTTCAGTGAACGTTGTCCATGTATGCCTGTGTATAAACTTCCAGTATATATATCCCGCTGTTACTATAAATGGACAGGACGGGAGAGGTTTGCTTGGAGCAGACTATTTCGGTCAGAGGGAAGCTAACTGTACCGCTAACACACTTTGGGCTGTTGATAAAGTTCATCCTAAGCAGTGCTGGAGGTTGATTTGAAAATCCTCGTGAAAAGCCGGCAGTCTCTAACCTGTGCTCGCATCTGTGCCGGTTTCATCGGCGCTCCGTGTGGCTGCCCAGACACACTCGCCCCGACCCCTATCACCGGCACATGGTACAGTCCCTATCGCAGGGTGGGGGAGCGTGCGGGAAAGGAGCACAGATTCCGTCTAACGGAGAAGCACGGAGAGGGAAACGGGCGAGAAAATGATTCACAGTCGCCCCAGAGAAGGTTTCCACCTTGAAGGAATAAAAGTATTTCTCCAGTCCTGAGAAGTGTGTGAGGACAGTGAGTGTGAGAGAAGAAAGCGGAAGCAGACTGACGGGTGGGCCCGTCAACGAGCAATCAGAAGGCGTCTGGCAGCGAGCTCAGGAACTCTGGATCTGGTTTCTTTTGTTTACTTCGAGGCGACTCTGAAGTTTTGGCTCGTTGCAGTTCAGTCGTCGTTTGCGATTTTACTAGCGAGTAATTACCTCCGAGACTTTACCTGGACCGTGTTATTGTGACGCAGGCCGTCGGCGGCTTGTGCCGTGCGTTTGTTCAAGGGGGAAGCATTTTTGGCACCTGGATCTATTCTGATATCTCCTCTGCCTTTGAACCCCAGCAGGAGGAGGTTTGAATCCGGACTGAAGGAGGTTTGAATCCGGACTGGAGGAGGTTTGAATCCGGACTGGAGGAGGTTTGAATCCGGACTGAAGGAGGTCTGCGGTTGGGTGAAGAGTGTTTGCGGTACATCACTTTGCTCGGCTGACTCGTGAATGCCGAAGTACAGTTAGATGAACTTTCTCTGGAGCAACAAGTTACAGTGGATTGTTTACAGGTGTTTGAGAAAGTACTTGATTAGTTGTGTGTCTGATAACATTGTTGGGCTAATAAAAGGGCGCCTTTTTACCCTGGCAGAGCGCAGCCACCTCCTGCAGTAGGCGTGTGAAGGGAAGCGGTGACCAGACACACACAGGGCTCCGTGGAGCTTTGGCTGCACCGGCTGTGTGACTTTCTCGGTGCTGGCTGTTTGTGTCACCGGATTAATCTGAGTGATAGCATCACTCTGCACTGCCCTACTCTGTCTGGCAACGAGTCTCCCAGAAAGCACCAGTAATTGGAGCTATTTTTAGTTTTAGGGATGGGGTAAAAGCAGGCAGCTGGAAACCCAACTCCCCTCCATCTCCTTCTCTTCCATCCCATCTATCACCCTACCTCGCTCGCCCACCTGGCAGTATGCTTGTGGAGCCTGGTTAGCACGGGTTCCACTTACAGTTAGTTGACACAGCTCACAAGTATTCTGGAAAAACAGCAACAATTAGATGAACATATTCTGCTGCATACTAAAAAAATCTGCTGGAACCATACTGACCATGTAGTCTAAGGACCCTGGAAAGATGAGCAGTCCTCTGTTCCACTAGTAAAGTCTGTACTGGACATAAACCCTGTTCTGGATTACTGCTGGAGAACTAGGTCCATATGTTTGCTTTAACCTGGCCTGGACTTACTGAGCCCGTCAAAAGAGACTCTTTATCCCCAGGACATTTAGCCTGAACTTGGAATACAGTAGACACTAGATTAGATTAAAAGCTTGCTTTTGACTACCTGAAAGATCAGTCACCAGCCACCTGGAGTGGTGCACACCTCCAGCGCACATTAATGCATGAAACTGCCAAAACCAACCTAAAAAGCTAACCTGACTAACCAAATACTCTTTCCCTTCCACCCCCCATGTCCACAGAGAAACAGAATATATATCTATATGTACAGTGAGAGATCTATATATAGTGTAACGCCACAGAAGACAGAGATTACATCCTTTATATTTTACTTCAGAGAGACAAGCTGCCTGCACACCATTTGGTTGCCTTAGAAACCACAGTCACAAAAGAGAAGAAAAAAACAAGCCAGAGAAGACGGTGCCTTTTGATTGGTTGGTCGGTTTCCCACCATTTCAACACTCCTTTTTTTAGTTGGATGTAAACTTTTGAAGCAAACTCTGGGATTGATGACGGTTACCTGACCCCACGCAAGCTCCACCCGTCTGTCAGAGCATTTGATACAGTGTTTCCCTGCTGCTCTGGACGTTTGCCAAGCGTTTCCATGGTTGTCACATCATCGTCGGTGGAAGACCAGACTGTGTCCTCTTCCAGGATGGTCCAGTCAGAACCCTGGATCACCTCAGCCCTGCTCCGCAAGAACAAGAGTCAGTACACACCAAAGTACACACAGTCCCATTAATGTCAAAAGTCCTCCTCACTGAACAGCATAGTAATGTGTGCAGTTGTGTTTGTAGTAGAGCATACATGCAGTGTGTTAGGAGCATGTGTTGACTTGTGTGTGTTGTGAGTCTGAAACGGCTAATGCTACAGGCCCTGGTGTGTGTTGGCCACGTCTGTGTTGAGTGGAGAAAAAAAGAAATGCTTTGGTGTGTAGTGTTAGAAAAGTGCAGCCTTTCATTGTTTGTCACATGATCACAATGAGTTGTGTTCACACACAGACCGCTGAGTTCTCAGTCTCTGCTGGGCCCACATTAATAAACACAAGCTTGAGGACTAGACCAGAGGTGATGTACTGAATACTTGCTACTTATGTTCTTGAAGATTTACTGCGAGGACTGAAGCCTCTTAATGGTTGTGCTGATATTTGAGAACTGTGCTCCTGAAATATCAGTGCAAGCTGTTTCTTCTTCTTGTTTCCTGTGTTCGATGCATTCTTCCACTGCTCCCAAATGCTCCACAGTTGGCAGGACTGAAGTTATGTATACAGACAGGTCAGTGTTTTTCACTGAGGTTTCTTTTGTTTTTGCAATGCAAGAACAGCATATGTGAAATAACAGCACATCTATATCACTGTGTGTTTGAGGGCAAACCTGTAAACGCACCCTGCAGTGGAAAGCTGGGCCTTGTTTCTCAGCTCTGCGTATGGCTCATGTTCAGTGAAGACGGGTTAGTCTCACCTTCAACAATAATGATCAGTTCTCAACAAGCAGCTGCTGGAATAACTCTGCCTGTGACAAAACCAGGCTGCTCACTTCAGAGCCAGCAGGTGGAGCTCATCCATGTCTAGATCTAGCACCAGAAGCTTGCCTTTAGGACTTAATTTTAAACCAAATAACTGTGAAAACTCTGAATACAGAGTTGAGCAGGGTGAGGGGAGCTGAAGCCTACTGAAGCCTACGGTTCTCGAGCTGCAATCGTTCCACATATCAGGAAAGCAGATGCTTCTGCTTACTTTATACTCATGCAGTGAATCTACACTGCATGAATCTACACATGTGGCTCATTGCAATGCCAGCAATCATACTTATGCAGACTGCATCAACGCTAATATGTAGTTACATTTTTAGGGCGGTGCACATTTTCATAGATATGTTAGTAATGACAGACCACCTAAGTGTGAATCTGTTGGCAGTAGTGACAAAGCAGTATGTCCAGTGACTCAGCACAAGTCAAATGTAAACATAAAAGTAGCCTGAGCAGTGTTTCCCCGGACTTCTCAGCAAAACTATAAGTGCCTAACATTTTAATCTAACAGCTAAAGTAAGGTCACTCTGTAAGCCTCCAGGAGCTGCATGTTGTCACCTGGGACGATCTATCCTGGTTCGACTTTTTCAAAATTGTCCCTGCTGATGTCCATCGACTGTTTGCTCTTCCTGTCATATTCAGTGCAGCTGGCTGAGGTGTTGCAGTGATGCTTGGTGGAGTCATGTGTTAACCTTTGGTTCACACAGCACCAGCTGCTAGTGTCACCCTGTTGCACACCGTCATAGCCCGGTCACACTCGACCGTGTCTTTTTTTTCAAAAATCTGTTTATTGCTTTTCATGTTATAAGCCGGGTACAAGAAAAGAAATTCACGAGTAACAGTGTCGACCGTGTCTTTTAAGTGCTGAAACCAGTGTGTCGTTTTCTTGCATATTTATTGTGAGGTTGTTAAAGTAGCTCCGATTTCAGGAACAAAATCCTCATTAGAGACTGACGCGCTTCTCGCCCTCAGACATGCCTAGGCCTGTCTTGTTGTGTGTGCTAGGCAAAATAAATGGCATTGTATTAATGATATTGCAAAGTTACACTTATGTATCACGTAAAAATTTATATTAGTATTATCACAGATGATTTTGATATGATGCAGCCCTAATACAGTGTACCTAATCTTCTGTTACCAATAAACAAATGTCTGAAAAGCATAATATTAGGGGAGACCATTTATAATTTGAGGCATATCTACTCATAGTTTGTGATCAAGGCTGATTTAGGCCTGTTTACATGGCAACGTTTCCACTGGAAACAGTGTCGTTTTGATGTGTTTCAGCCTCCCGTTTACATGAAAACGGAGTGAAAACGATGCATTTTGGAAACGGGGCACTCGCACATGCGCACTATGGTTGCAACGCTACAGTTTTCTGCGCCTTCACTAATCGATGAACAACGGCGCAATGGCGGATTCACGAGTGCTTCTTGTGCTGCTCAGTCTTTTGAACGAAATATCTGCGTACTTTGAGTGGCACGATTCCCAGTCCATATTTTCCTGTTTTTGCACCTCGCCGTCAGTTCACACAAAGGTTCTCACACTGGCCGTGTTGTAAAGAATGGATCTTTGATCTTCCCTCCATGCATGTGCGTGTTGCATAAACAAAAAAACCAAATGCTGCCAGCTTGTGGCCTGGCAGTGGGAACCTACAGCGTTTTCACCTTCTTCTAGCATCTCCATGTAAACGGGGCCATAGTTAGCTAAAAGAAAACTAACAGCCAAAGGTAGGTGTGAAACAGCATTTAGTTCAATAGACTGAAGAAGATGAAAGCTAACTTGGCAGTGCAGCGGTGAGTACTGCTACCTCACAGTCAGCCATGTTTCCTCCCACAGTCCACAGTGTGTGTGTGTGTGTGTGTGTGTGTGTGTGTGTGTGTGTGTGTGTGTGTGTGTGTGTGTGTGTGTGTGTGTGTTTGGTTAACTGCTGACTGTAAGTGTCAATGCAAGGTGGATAAAGCACTTAAGTGCATAAAATTATGAATATGGGTAATAAGGTAAAGGTGGTTTGCAGTTTGAAGTCACTTTTAATGGTCATTTTACAAAAGCACTCTATAAATGGCAGTCTGTTTCATTAATTATCATCAAGTAAACAACACTGTGCACTTACAAAACTAAAATAACATAAAACTAAAAACACATCTATACAGGAAATGTATTTATTTTAGAAGAGTTCAGATGCAAAACCCTCCACGCCCGCCCGGCCACTTTTCTTTTCAAAGGGCATTGTTTAATCAAGCTCCTGTGTTAAAGTTCAGTCATTTCATTTTACAGGCAATGATAAAGTTATTATTGAGAGAACAAATAGCTTTTTTTCAGAAATGAAAATATTGTCATTACCCTAGGTTTTAAAAAAAAAAATTGTTTTTGCAGCAAAACCAGCTAAGTCCACAAGCGTGGCAGAATGATCTTTGACGGGCCTGGAAACACTGATAAAAAGCAATAAATAGGAGATTCAGCATTTCTTGGGATTGGAGGGTGGGTCAATTCATCTGTACCTGCGTGCCATCACTCTCTTCAGTCCGTCCTCTGCCCAGTGTGAATGAAGGCAGAAAGCCCCAAATATTAGACTGTGATAAAAAGGTTTCTTATAGGTTCACAGGGTACATTTACTTTAACAATAACAGAACAGCACAAAAGACCCTGCGGGGGGGGGGGGGGGGGGGGGGGGGCACGAGTTCACTTGGCAGCCAGTAAAGATCCTCCTGCAGGTTCAGCAACGCGCAGCTTGTTACAACTGTTACTTCCTTTGGTCGAACAGCTTATCGACACACTAACCAACACTAGTTTACAAACTGATCACCAGAAACAAAAGCCAACTCCTCAGTGCATCGTCAGTGTTGAACGCGTGAAGTCACATGATTCAATCTCCCATTCTGATTGGTTCTAGGGACATAAAGGCTTTCGCTGGCATTTAGAGGCTTTTGACAACACATTGATAATTCAGACTGGGCAGATCGGTATTTATCGAGTTTTGATGGAACATTATTTGATTGGCGTATAGTACGTGTGGAAAGCATTTGCTCAATATTGTCTCTCATTTTGGACGGAGGTTGCGTTTAGAGGCTTTTGTATCTGAAGTCTTCATTGAGTCTTTGTGTGGTCAAATTGATCAGCTGAACCAGGATCAAGAGCTATTGATGCATATGATTATTCAGACTGGGCTGTTTCTGTGACATCTTTCTGTGACTAATATCACCCACATCACAATAACACAAAAAATCCAACTAAAACTGAAACAGATGAAGAATTAAACTGAAACAAGCCATTTTTTGATAAAAAATGTGAATTCCCTGAATTAAAAACTAAAATAAAACAGAAAGGGAAACTGTAGCAGCTACAGTAATGTGTGTGCTTTCATGGCTCAATCATGCAAACTGAACCTGTCAGAGAACAGAGAAAAGGTGTGTTTTTAAAGGTGAAGTCACACCTGCCGCCTGTGTTCTATGGAGATATGAAGCGGTGACGCTCCTACTTCAGCAGTGATGCTCTCCTCCAAGCACAGTGTCTGCTGATAGCTTGTTTTAGCCCATTTCCTCTATAGCTGCCATGTTCTGTGACAGCATAGTTTTCAATAAAATGACAATAGATGAATGTTTTTTTGTATTTTTGAAGCCGTTTCAGAGGAATCATTTTTTAGTCCCAGAATGACCTGTAGGTGGCATATTTGTTTTTCTCAAACTCTGTTGGTATTTTTCCTGGAGAACCTCCAGATACTTGCCACCAACAGATATGTAACGCAGTGAAGGAAAACACCATCCAGTAGGGCTGCGCTGTATCGTACTGTTTGCTGTAGCAGTGATGTGCAGCACATCACTGTGTTTTGTTTTTGTTTGTTTGTTTTGATGATGATCTAACACATTGATCCAAAATGAAAGAGTAAGTGTTCACTTTGGTATGTGGACCTCTTCGGTCGTATTTAGTCCTTTAATGAACTGATGTTTAAGGGTTCTGTTGATCGAGCAGGACTCTCACTAATTATTCTTAAAAAGTTGTTTCCATGCTTTCAGTATCTTTTGATTGGAAAATAATAAATATGCTGCCACATCGTTCTTTTCCTTCCCACTGTCACCAAGGGCTTGCTCGTGGGGGGTCGTCTGACTGTTGGGTTTTCTCTGTACTATTGTGGGATCTTTACCTTACAGTGTAATGCACCTGGAGTTGGCCGTTGTGATTTGGTGGTATATAAATTGAACTGAATTCATACAAGCACGTTTTTGTTCTATGTGTAAGTAGTTTTATGGAACATTCACAAACACACCGACGCTGTGATGGTGCAGCTTGGGTCATCGGCTACATACTTTACACTCGCTCAAAAAGGCCTTTAATCTCTCTTATTTATTTTTGTTTATTTACTCTGTACAGCATCTTTGGGTTTCTTGAAAGGCACTATAAAAATTATTATTATTGTTATTGATGCAGGTGGTGCTTGATGAAGTATAGTTTGCAGTGCGTTGTGGTTTTGGACACATTCAGGTGCTGGGTGACTGTACGTCTGTAAACAGCTGGTTTGTTTTTCTGTCATTTGTTGTGTATGGTGTGCCTCTGAGACTACTTTTTGAACCAGTTGTATTGCTTATATACAACTTTCATAGAAATGAAATCCATAACTATTGTTGCACTAGTGACACACACAGTATGACGAGTCTCTTATAACAATACTTGCTTGAGGTTTTACAAATGTGTATAGATTTCATTGTACTCCAGCTGTCCTTGTTATTTGTGTCAGAGCTCATCATTAAACATTCTGCTGGTATTATGGCGACCTATCACCATGATCATTCAGAGCTTTGGGCTACAGGACTCACGGTACCTCATTTTTTTACTATTTCCAAACGTAGACTTAGACAAAAATTGGCTTCTTTGTCGTTGTGTTGCTTTTTCTCTGTATGTTGTGACTTCCTCTTAAATGAAAGAACTTGGAGCTACAGGTTGTATCGAGTACATCATCCTGGTCTTAACTCAGACTTCAGTGGTGTCACCATTAAAGTAACCAGTTTCGCTCACTGGTTGAACTGGTGACTGTAAGCCGTACAGCTGAACGGTGGTGGCCTGGGTTCAAGTCCAACCCCCAGCCCTTTGCTGTGTGCCTTCCCCCGCTCTCCTTCCTGTCTACTCTTCACTTCTGCACTGTGAAAGAAACCGGTCAGGACCAAAGCACAGATAAGGACAAACAGACTTTTATACAGAGATAATCTGTTCTACTCTAGCTGAAGCTTTCAGATTCCCAACAACCCCTAATAATGATGAAGCTGCCAGAGTCAGGTGATCATGTTTGATGCTGCGGTTCCATTCTCCATTTATGATGCAGGGCCAAATGATGGAAAGGGTCACGTGCTTCCATGGGGAAAAGCCAGAGACCTCAGGAAGGATTTACAAATATGGCATTCCTAATGAACTTTAAAGCACGTTTGACTGCTTTAGGAAAGCAGATGGGACTGATCATCCCATCCTGTCTTTATTTATAAAAGCACTTTGTAACAGCTGACACAGCGTGCTGTACATTCAAACATACAAAAAAAGTCTTTCAAGTTTAAAAACACAGTTTAATACTCGGTCTCACTGGGGTTGAAAGCCGGGGAAAAAAGAGAGGTTTTAAGACGAACTCTAAAAGTGGACAGTGAACAGGCCTCTAACATGCAAAGGCAAGTCATGCCATAATTTAGGAGCAACAACAAAGAAAGGCCTGTCCCCTCTGAGCTGATGGGTGGATGGATGGATGGGTGGATGGATGGGTGAGGGATGGGTGGATGGATGGATGGTGGATGGTGGATGGATGGTGATGGGTGGATGGATGGATGGGTGGATGGGTGGATGGATGGGATGGATGGATGGATGGGGATGGATGGATGATGGTGGATGGGATGCATGGGTGGATGGGTGGTGGCTGGGTGGCTGGTGTATGGCTGGGTGGCTGGCTGGTGGCTGGGGTGGCTGGCTGGCTGGGTGGCTGGCTGGGTGGCTGGGTGGCTGGCTGGCTGGCTGGCTGGCTGGGTGGGTGGCTGGGTGGCTGGCTGCTGGGTGGCTGGCTGGCTGGGTGGCTGGCTGGCTGGCTGGGTGGCTGGCTGGCTGGTGGATGGGTGGCTGGCTGGCTGGGTGGCTGGATGGGTGGATGGATGGATGGATTCTGGATTCTGGTCTGCTGACCTGAGAGACCCACAAGATCTGTAGGGGTGAAGAAGCTCAGAGAGGTAAGACTGTGCAAAGATTTCAAGACAAACATAAGAATTTTAAAATGGACCCTAAAATCAGCCGGCAGCCAGTGGTGAGGTCAGAGGTCATGTGCTTGCTCTTTGGAGTTTCTGATAAAAACTGGACTCAACCACAGCGCTCGTTTGGCCGTCCAATTTCAAATCACTGTCCACCTTCAAACCAAGATCAGTAATAACAAGACTCAGCCTCACGTCAGGGCAGCACTTTCTCATTAAAGCCAGTCTGTGGAGGAAGTACGGACAATGAGTTAGACCAAAACACTGGATTAGCATTATCAGAGCCACCTCAGACTTTTTAAAACCGTACAGCAGGACATCATGTCAAACAACCTTCCTGTCAGAAATGTAGACGTCATCATTTAGGTTCATTACATTTGTTTATTGTTTTACACAAGCAAGAACTTTGTGTTGGTGTCATGGTGCAAACAATGGTACAAATACAGCCCAGCAAACTTTAAACACAGTGACAGTGACATGTTGCTTTTCTCTGCTTAACTATACAACTGATGATTTGACTTGTAATAAGAAATGAAAAATCAGAATTATAGCAAACTTTTTAGACTAAAAATGAATGTTGTGGCAGCTTCTGTGGCTCGTGTGCTGGAGCAGGTGACCCATGTACTGAGAGCCAGACTGCTTGCTTTGTGCATGTCCCTCAGTGTGGCCCCACACTACACTGCTCTATCAGCTGAGCTTAAAGCTGGTCAAACACGCTGAGGCATCTTCATGAACAGAAACAAGTTTCCTTCAGCTCAAGCACCCAGAGTTAGAGCTGCAACCACTGATTATTCAATAATCCAGTATTCTACTGATTATTCCATCCATTAATCAGGTAATCAGATAAATACTTTTGTCTCATTAATGAGTAACAGTAAATATTAAAGAGGTCTGCTCAGTGTTTTCAATAGTGTAACTGCAAACATCTGTCACACATTAAAGCCTTTCACTGTATTTACAGGTCATATTAACATCATATTTTTAAAGAAAACACGTCCTTCATAGATAATAACAGACGAATAATCACGAGTACAGTAATGTCAGATATAATAAGGTATTCAGCCCTGCTGACTGCAGCCATCACTGCCATATAAAGCTGCTGTGTAGAGAGCAGTGGGGGTTTGGAAAAAGGTGTCGGCGATGATCCGCTCGGAGTTAAAGGAGAACTTAATGCTGCTAATGAGGGTGAAACGCTCACCTGGAGACACCTGAGCCGCAGAGTTTAAACGAAGCATCGAAGCAACAAATTTGTGTCGAATTATTGGAGTTACTCGAGGAATCGTTGCAGCCCCACTCAGAGTACAAGTCTGCAGGACTCTTGTGTCACTAGGAGACTGGTTCAACATAGTATTCTGGTTTGAATTTATTCATGCTATGAAGGAAACCTGTGGACCATGAGATACTTGGTAGGTCCTATGATTTACTGTATTATGGTAGTAATTTTGTCAGTCATCACTGTGCAGGTCCAAAGCATGTGCTGTTTGATTTTTGTCAATGTGTTGGCAACATTTTTCGTGGCTCAGCAAGTTAAATCAGCCTGTCATCGCAGCATACGCAGAGATAATCGGATCAAACTCAGAAAATTGAGTATAGCCTCAGATGAACAACAACATATGACATATTACAGCATGCCATTCATTTATTTAACAGGTCCCCCTTCCTGCTTCCATAGGAGGTGTCAGCAGCAGCTGCACTGATGAACTGATAACCAGCATGTAGGAGCACTTCTATAAAAGCAGAGGGTTTGGTAGTTTACTGGTCTGGAGCATTCAGGTGTGTGTGTGTGTGTGTGTGTGTGTGTGTGTGTGTGTGTGTGTGTGTGTGTGTGTGTGTGTGTGTGTGTGTGTGTGTGTGCTTTAACAGCTAACTAATTGCTGCTGCCCCTCATTATGGGAAGGGTTAAAAGGTCATTTCCAAACAATCTGAAGTCCATCACTTACAGTGAGAGATTACTCACAGGTGGAAACAGTAGAGACAGTTGTCCGTCTTCTCAGGAGTGGACGGCCCAGCAAGTTCACCCTGAGATGAGACCCTGCAGAGCTCAGACGGACAGGCTGCAGTTGCATGTTAAAGTTAATGACAGTATAATTAGAAATGATGACACCGTAACTCAGCAACAAAGCGACGTGGGATTTTCAAATTGTTACCATGTAGCGGTCAAAATCTCGGACAAGTGTGAATCTCAGCGACCTTGACCTCAAGGTCAGAGGTCAAGTTTACTGAAAATGTAAATGTAATAGCTCAAGAAAGAGGTCACACAGAATCTTTAAACCCCACAGGTGTATTTACTCAGGTGGGATTGTCATCCTGAGGCTCAGCTGCATCTGCTGCCCGTCTCTTTGGATGCAGTTCATGCATTTCTTATTTTGCAGGTTTCTCACAGTATAATGTATTATTATACCAGCGCCACTGTTTCACTCTTTTGACAAATTGACATCCAAAATTTTTTGCCAATTTGCATTCAGTAAATTATTAAAATAATAACCTGGCAGCATCAGCAGAAGTGAAGCTCTTTTAGGCCTAGTAAAATAACAGTACTTATTCCTTTCGGTTATTATCAGCAGTGTAGTTAATATCTTAAATATGATGGAAACAGTAACACAGAATCACTGCGTGATCAGGCCACAAAGCTCTGTGGTGTCAGGTATCGCACACACACGGATCATATTCATCACACAGCTAATGTACTCGTGATTCGTCTCTTCATTTTATGGCCTCCCAGCAATGATAGCATCAAACAGCCGGCCTTTGGATCACATGGGTCTGGATGTAAATGTAGTAGCCCATCTCATTAGTCACTGTGGTCATTTCCATGGCATCGAACATGTGGAAGAATGCCAGTGTTCTCTGTACTACGAAGGTGCTTTACTTCTTACCAGAGTACACTGCCATGGTAACTTATGCTGTGAATGGTTCAGATTAGACATCAGCAGGTATCAATGCCTACTGACCAATCAGATCTCTGGAAAATGGCACCGCAATACCTGGAATATCTGTGGGACCTCTGAGCAGATAGTACGGCTCTCAAGTTTATTCATGGTGTCTGAATGAGCATCAGTAATAAATACAGATTCTTAGATGCAAGTTGATTTATTTGATAACATTTTGCAGACACACACTTTTGTCCTCCTGCAGCTGTGATGTGTGTGTGACTGTTTTGTCCTCGTGTCAGTCAGACTGAGCCTACGTTTGAGTTCTTGTATTTCTTCTTCCCGTGCTCTCAGACCATTGATCATCATCAGGGCTGAAAGAAATCAAACTAAAATTTTAACCCATCAAAAATGCCACACTGCCACAGTTGGTGTTTTTGCCAGCTTTTCTTCCTGGTTCTAAATAGTCTACTCTTTATTAATATAGCAGCTCTTTTCCAGTCATACTGACCAAAACGCTGCTGTACACACCTTTTCCTGTCACACTGCTGAATTACCTGCAGCAGTTTCTGTATTAGGCCTGTGTGTGCAGCCTCTTCATATTGGTCTAATAGTTGACTCTTTCTTTGTAAAATCAGCTGCCGGGACGATAATCAGTGTGACCGGTCACACGTTGCCGGTGGCAGCCCTTCGAGGTGAACGTGCTCGTACCTGGATCAGGAAAGCCTGATTAACTTAAAGCGCTGATAAGCAGCTGATCATCACTGTTAGGGTGTGTGAATCCAGAAACCATGAGGATAGGCTGGGTGTGCTGAGCTTGCTTTGCCGTTCAGGGCCCTGCTGAGGACCAGCTTCCTTTTATTGTTATATAAAACTTTAGAGTTAAAGAAGGTGTACTTTCTTTCTACCTGTACGTGTAATTACAGAGTTGTTACAGTGTTGTGGGCACAGTATTTGTTCTTGCACACGCAGCTTGTTGTAGCATGTAGTATTTGCTTCTAACTGTACTGTGCGTTGCTGTGCTGCCTGGAGTTACCCCCTCAGTATTGTTCAATCATTATACAGTAACACAACACCTATGAGGAGATGAAACAGTCGTCAGGAAAAGAGAAGATGACCCTGTTTGAGACACACTTAGCAGCCATCTGACTGGAGTTGTGAAGCAGGAAATCTTGGAGTGGAGGATGAATGGATGGATAAGTAGAAAAGAAGGCATATTATTAAGAGGGAGTGAGATTTGAGAAACCAGGAAAGATGACGAGGAGGAGAGGGGGAGGAGAAAGCGGCTGGTAGGGTAGGTTGAGTTGCTAGGGGAGAGTATGTCAGACTGTTGCTGAGAGCCAGGCCTGCTATTGGAAGCTACTTGCTTAGCAGGAGAGAAGCAGAAGAGGAGAGAAGTAGCTAATGAGTATTGTAGCCTGGCTGCTGAGACAGCACTGGGTTTATTTATAGAGTGCTGGCCAGCCAGCCCTTAGATACCAACAGCGAATCAGCTGAGAGAGAAAGGAGGAGCTTCAACCAATGGCAGTGCAGGCGGGGGTGGGGGTGTGTGTGTGGGGGGGGGGCAGATTGAGGAAGTGCTGTGACTGCCTCTCAGTCTCTTAAAGAGACTCTGCAGATTTCTCAGTACTAGGCAGATATCCCCCCCTCCCCCCCAGGAGTGCCATATCTGTAAGCAGGCCAGGACCTAGAGCACCACAACAGTCCCACATTGGATCACTGTTTCTACCTTATCGCACAACACGAGCACGCACACACACTTTAAACCTCTGTAGGTCCTTCGTTCAACACGGATCTCTGACGTTCTCATCGAGCCGTTTAGAAACAGACGAGCAGAAGAGCTTCATGCTGAAGAGTGACACGTGATCACATGTTGACCTGCCAGGATTTCTAATCAGCACTGCTTTATATATATATATATATATATACTGTGTGTGTGTGTGTGTGTGTGTGTGTGTGTGTGTGTGTGTGTGTGTGTGTGTGTATATATATATATATATACACACACACACACACACACACAGTATATATATATATATATATATATATATATATATATATATATATATATATATACTGTGTGTGTGTGTGTGTGTGTGTGTGTGTGTGTGTGTGCATATATATATATATATATATATATATATATATATATATATATATATATATATATATATATATATATATGCACACACACACAGTATATATATATATATATATATATACTGTGTGTGTGTGTGTGTGTGTGTGTGTGTGCATATATATATATATATATATACTTTATAATATATGTGTGTGTGTTCCTGGTGACTAATTTCTTAGTCGACTAACAAGGAAAATTTAGTCTAAGAACCAAATGTAAGAAACACTCAGATATCGTGTTACATTTTAGGACTGTTTAATGCCCATCAAATATATGAAGATGCATGACTGCAAACGATGTTTATGCATCATTAAAATATGAGAAAATAACATCCGAAAAACGTAAAAGTGCCGTGCATGACTGATGCTCCTTCTAAAATTCACAACACGCATCTCAATAAAAGTTCAAATCTAAAATGATAATAAAAGAATGCAAACATCCATTTTCTTCCTCTGATCCGGGGCGGGGTCTCGGGGTCACAGCCTGAGCAGTGCAGCCCAGACCTCCCTCTCCCCCAGCCTCCTCCCCCAGCTTGATTCAGACCTCAGTGCTGGGTGTTTGCAGAGCTACGATGTAGCCTACGTAAGTGGCCGATGTTCTTGCTGCATTTATACCTGTGCAGGTACGTTGTGAAATAACTAATTAGATCTAATTATCAGGCCAACATTAACAGAGTTATGTCATTTTTCTATAATGATGTCAGGGCTGCAGCTCCATCTGGTGGCAGATGGCTGCATAATATTTAGAACAAGCATTTATGGCACTGAGCATCAATTAAAACCTTAATAATTAGTCTAACCGACTAGAACATCTGGTACCGACTAGCAACAATAGTGATGATTAGTCTTCTGTAGTCGCGCACATTCCTAATAAATAAATAAATACAACAGTAAAAAACAAAGACTACAAAACTTTTCATCGGTCCTGTTCCTGTTGTGTGTTTGTGACGCACTAATGCTACTTTCCCACCGCCGAGGACCCGGTTCGTGCACCAGTGCCCGTGCTGTTCCCAATGAACCGGCGCAACGCTTAAGAACGGGCCCGCGTTCCCACCACGTTTCTGTGAGTGTGGGCGGGTCCTCGTCTGGACACGGAAGCCGAAGCGATTAGAGCAAGACGACAAGTACGCACTTTGTGTCCTTTTATCTGTGATATGAACTGATACAAAGCAGCAAGTTCAGCCTTAGAGCCCAACCTGATTCACAGCCGTGAAAATTGCTTCTCTTTTCTCCTGTAATCCACATGTAATATGGTAGAAAACTTGATGTTGAGACGGCAGAGTCACGCCCTTCTGACGCTTTCAGCACGCGTTCCTGGTTCCAGACCAGCTCGTTTGTGGGGCCGGAATTGAACCCGTTTTTCCGCCGAGCACCGAGTGCTTCAGCGGTGGAAAACCCGCCTAACGGTTCAAATTACGGCACGGGCTCCGGAACCCTGTTGGTGGGAAAGAGGCCTAAATGAGCGACCTGCAGAGGCCTGCCCACACTCTGTCCATCAATGTGCTGCAGGGCTTTTTTTAAGCATAAAAACCATGTGTATTATTCTGTATTGATAGTGATGCATGAATGGCTAATAAACAAAACAAATTTAGTTTTTTGTACTTTTCCAACACTAACTCAGCTGTGACACCACTTCCAAGTGGATGTGGGAATTGTAAGGTGGCATTGGCGTCCCTGACCTGTAATATTGTCGGCAGCTGGGCCAGAATCACACCAACACCACGCTGTCTCTTAAACTGATTGGCTCCATTCTTGTATTCGTACGAGTGACGATATTTTTTCAGCGTGTGGTCAGCTCTCAGTACTAGACATTAGTAACCGAATATGATTTGGAGTTAAAGTTCATACTTTCACCTAATTCAGTTGAGAGGCTTACTCGTCTTCTGACATGCCAACCACCTAACATCATTTCTGCTGCAGGCACCACCCGCTCTGAGCCAGCCAGAGAGAACGGCAGCCTAGCATCATGATGTTAGCTAAACACTAAACTAAAACATTTGCCTGAAACATCGTAAACGTAAAGTTCTGCTAACTGTTTCAGGCTGTGTAAAATCTACAAACAGTATCAATGAGGTAGCTAGTTCAATGGTTGGATCTTGGGTCTAAAACCATCTAAGATATACGAAATGAGCTGATGTTTACATCCATGAGGCTGACACAGCCCCGCTCAGCTGTACAGGGACGGCTCTGCACTCACGGTCCCGTCTGCTGTCGGGGAGATCACCGGACTCAATACTCCGAGTACCTTTCAATACCAGAACTCTGAAAACATGACCGTACTTACGATACTTGTCCAACACAATGTACCATAGGCAATATATGTACTGAGTAGGGTTGTCAGAGTATCCCACTATCAGAATAGAACCTCATTTTTAACAGTACTTATACCAACAGTGCATTCTTTACCTCCTCCAGCTGACACACAACTTCACACAACAGGAAGGCACACAGCCCATCCCCTCTAGCAGCTGAACACATGAGCAGCAGCATATCAGACTTGGTGAAGCATGTCACTGTCACCCCGGTCTTCATCAAGTCTTTGAGTGAAGGTCCTGTTTCAGCAGTTAGCGTGTTAACCTGACTGCTGCACACATTAATGTTAGCAAGTTGTTATCTTTTAGGTAGCTGCTAAAATGTAACAGTAATATTAATGTTGGAGCTACGGCAGCAGTGCTGCTACTAATTGTGTCTAAAAAGTGTCGTGTGTCTTAAAGTGACAGGTTGAAGTTGAGAAAAGTACCAGCAACTAGCCAACACTGTACCCAGTACCCAAATATAAGTTAGCAGAAGCACAGGAAACAGACACACCTGGAGCTGAATACCAGTTCTAATCTTTATTTTACAAAATAGGGCTGCAACTAACGACTATTTTGATAGTCGATTAGTCATAGACTATTGAAACGATTAGTCGACCAATCGGATTATGAATCACATAATTATGAAATGGCACTTATTTAGCTATCAGCTTTTACATTTTGCATAAGGTTATTTAAAATGTGGTAGTAAACACATACTTCATTCAAAACTTTTCATCAGGTTTGCTGCAGATATAACTTTAACGGTCCATTTTTCCAACCAATAAATATATATATATATATAATTGCCTGAAGTATTGAAAATGTTACTGGGTATTTTCAAGTTTGAAACTCTAGTATTGTCACAACTGTAGTTAATACACCCATATTTACAATGATATATAAAATTACAAATATATCATAAACAATGCAGTGCTGTTACAGTTAGTGTCACAGACTCTATCACACTCGCGACCACCAACTTGTGCCACACAGCAGGACAGATTCACTGTGACTCTAGGTTCACACAGGTGCTGCTGGCCTCTTATTTTGTAGAGGAACAAACTTTTCATTTCCTTAGGTTTATGTTCTTGCCCCCCCCCCCCCCCAGGTTTGTCAGTGGGCTCATTGTGTCATTGCAGTTTTGTGCTCTATTTTAGTGTCATGGCATCTTGTGTACAAACTGAGCAGTGGTGGGTTTTTCCCTTTCTTTAGTTTGCAGTGCTGTGTGAAGCTGTGTGTCAGCAGGAACAGGCAAAGCTGGTACTGAGACTGTTAACGAGTCTCTAACCTGATTTTAGGCTTGATTATATCTGAGTATTAATTGTTGGACAGCTCTGGTGTACTCCTCTCTGCCTCAACACCTGAATGTTAGTAATTAAAGGCGCAGCACCGTGTCTGGTAAATAGACAGTTACTTGTGTAAAACTGCATTAATAACCATGTTTTAGAGAAGACTGCTGAGGGGAACAACAACCTGTGCTATCACAATAATCCAAGTGTTCATAAACTACATCAACAATATGTACTATGTGACTGTGAGTTAGTGCGCTTGTTGATGTCTCAGTGGCTCCCCACTGACTCGGTGTGAAAATGGACAGCGTCTTTTTGTCCTTTGCATGGTGAGCTGCCTTATTTTTAACCACATATCTAAATACCGCTTCTCTATTTTGGTTTTGGCATTTGCCAACTGGCAGATGAGGGCCATGTTGAAGCACTTCTGAAAGCATGTCATCCTGAGAATAGTAAGAAGAGCAACCTTTATCATTCATCTCATTCCAGTACGTTAACTGGAAGAAGAGACATGGTCAGCAGCTGGGCCACTCCCTGTCCATTGTAAATCAAACCATCATTAATTATGCAGAAGGACCAGCTGCATTCTCACCCACACGTCCTGTTTTGATACCATGCAAGGCTGCAGTAGCTGCATAGCCTAGCTGAAGAGACTTAAATAGTGATATTTAAAGGATAAGAAGCTCAGCAAATGTATTTATTATGTGCACATTTTCCCTTACATCTCAGTGAGAATTATGGGGCTTTTAGACACAACATCTATTGTTATGATCTGGCACTACGTGAATTGAATTGAAGCTGGGATAGACTCCAGCCTACCCCGGATCCATAACTGGATAAGCAGTTAAGAAAATGGATAAGCAGATGGACCAATGGTTAAACAGAGTTAAACTGCAGCCAAAAATGGCACCACTGCACTCTGAGACCGACTGTTTCACAAACATACTGCCCCACAGCTGTTTCTTCATTGGTCCGAAAAGCAGACTTGGCACGCTATTGGTGTGACCTACTATGACTGTGCAAAAGTGTTGAGCCACCCACCTGTTTCTTTGTGTTTTGTTAGGAAAATGGGAAATGCGTGCAAAAATTTATTATTGATTTATTTATTATTAGGTAGCGTTGAGCTGGAAAGGATGTGCAGCGGGATAGTTAAGAACAGAAATGGAAATGTGCAAACAAGTGAAGAGAGTGTGGTGAGAAGATGGAAGGCAGACTCTGAGGAGCTGATGAATGTAGAAAATGAAGGAGAAGAGGACGAATGGAGGACAGTTGGTGAATCAGGAAGTGCAGACGAAGGAGGAAGTGAGGGCTATGAAGAGACTGAAGGATGTAAAGGGAGCTGGTCCAGATGACATACCTGTGGCGGTATAGAGATGTCTAGTAGGGAGGGCAGTGGACTGACTGTCGTCGGCCGGCCAGGTGGCTGAGCGCGTGGGCAGTGTATACACCTAACATTGTGAGCACGATAACGTGAGAACGACAACAGTGTAGGTACACTCTTGAACACCTGGTGAAACGTATGAAGACAGAATCACTGCCTGGTCATTCAAAGTCCACAAAGCACTGTGGTGTCAGTTATTGCACACAGACCGATCATATTCATCGCCTCCTGTGTGCCAAGAACCTTCATTGTTTTTCAACCTGGAAACATTTCTCATTCTTTTGTGATGAACACTGTGCTGCATGTTTAAGGTAAAATATCACACAGCTAATGTACTAGTAATTTGTCTTCTCGTTTTTATGACCACCCAGCAAAAAGGTGTTTCACTTACAAACAATCAGGCCTTTTGGGATGGATAAAATGGGTCTAAGAATTGTAATAGCTCATCTGATTAGTCACTCTAGTAACTCAGCTTTTAATCTTATTTCCATGGTATATAACACATAAAAGCTAACATGTTATCAAGTGGAGCAGAATATTAGTCAGAAACCCCTATGGTCATACAAGAATATCCAACTGTAGTTGTACTTCAGGGGATTCGTGGCATCTAAAGATTCTAGTACTGCCAGGAAACTGAGGGGTAGCACTGCTGGCTGCCAGTATTTCCTGTACTACAATGTTTTACTTCTTACCAGAGTACATTGCCATGGTAACTTATGCTGTGAGCAGTTCCAGATTAGAGATCAGCAGGTATGAAATTAATGCCTGCTGACCAGTCAGATCTCTGGAAAATGGCATCACAATTCCTGGAATATCTCTTGGAACTTGGTGTAGTAGTAGTAGTAGTAGTAGTAGTAGTAGTAGTAGGATCTAAAGATGTTTAATGTCTGAAGTCTTCGTGTTTGAATGAGCATAAATTAATTGATTGATTAATTAATACAGATTCTTAGATGCAATTTTATTCTTTGACTTTATTTATTTATTTATAACCTTTTGGTGACAATTTTACAACTTTATTGTTCTGTATGTTGTTGTCATGTTCTATAGCAATGAGCAACCTGATGTGTAGTGTTTGAAAGCCCCATGACTTTTACATAGACTCAACAGTCATCTGTTATATTATTGTTTCAACCTGCAGAGATAGTTTCTGGAGTGTCTTTGGCCTTTGATTTTATGGTAGTTTCAAAAACAAAAATATCAACCAGAAATCCATGAAAAACACATTGATTTGCGTGTCACTGAGTGAAATAAGAATTTGATCCCCTACAACCCAGCCAGAATTCTGGCTTCCATTACATTGGCTGCATGCCCATGTAATACACAGATTACAATCAGTCAGTCAATCACAGATACTCCTGATCTTAACACGTGTTTATAAAGCACACCTGTTCACTTCTCCACCACCATGGGCAAGACCAAAGAGCTGTCAAAGGACCTCGGGCACAAGACTGTAGACCTGCACAAGGCTGGAATGGGTTACAAGACCATGAGCAAGAAGCTTGGTGAGAAGGTGTCAGCTGTTGGTGTGATTATTTGGAAGAATTATAAAATGACCATCCATCTCCCTCAGTCTGGAGCTCCACAGAAGATCGTCACAGGGTGAGGATGATTAAGAAAGGTGGTGGATCGACCCAAAACTATATGGAGGAGCTTGTTAATGATATGAAGGCAGTTGAGCCCACAGTCATGAATAACACCGTTGGCAACACACAAACTCTTAATGGGTTGAAATCTTGCAGCTCCCACAAGCCTCACTTCCTCAAGAAGGCGGATGTACAGGCTTGCCTTGAGTTTGCCAGTGAACATCTAAGTGATTCAGAGAAGACCTGAGAGAGAGACTTGTTGTGAGATGAAGCCAAAATTGAGCTTTCTGGCATCAACTCGACCTGCTGTGTTTGGAGGAAGAGAAATGCTGAGTATGACCCAAAGAACACCATGCTCTGGGGCTGTTTGTATAGGATGATTTCACTGCATTGAGGGACCAATGGACGGGGCCACATACCACAAAATGATGAATGAAAGCTTCCTTCCCTCAGCCAGAACATTAACGATGGATCATTGATGGGTCTTCCAGCATGACAGTGACCCAAACATACTGCCAAGGCAAAGGAAGCAGCACATCAAGGTCATGGAGTGGCCTAGCCGGGCTCCAGACCTGTGGAGACAGCTGGAGCTTCGAATTTCCTAGTGGCAGCTAAGAAACCTAAAGGACTTAAAGAGTTTCTATAAACAGGAGTATGCCAAAATTCCTCCTGAGATATGTGCAAACCTGGTGATCAACTACACAAAATGTCTTCCTGCGGTGCTTGCCAACAAGGGATACTCTACCAAGTACTAAGTCATGTTTTGCTTGGGGATCAAATACTCAATGACATGCAAATCAGTTTATAACTTTAATGTAATGTGGGGGTTTTTTGGTTGATATTCTGTTTTTCGCAGTCAAAATGAAACTGCCATTAAAAAAAAAGAGAGAGACTGTTCATTTCTTTGTAAGTGAGCAAACTTAAAAATTCACCACAGGATCAAATAACTATGTTCCCTAGCATACCACAGACTGATAAGGCCATAGCAAAGTAAAACTTTGGAGAGGTCAAAATGTACTTCAGTGTTACTGAAGTACAGCAGTGGAAGATGTTGAGCAGTATTTAAGTGCAAATTTTAATAGCTGCATGCTGCAACATTCAATTCAATTCAATTCAATTTTATTTATATAGCGCCAAATCAGCCACAGTCACCTCAAGGTGCTGTTTGTGGCTGATTGTGGCTGTAACAGTTCTGTTGTATATTTGAGGGGAGATATGCTGCATCAACATAGTTAGGGTACCCAATTTCTGCAATCTGGTGTGAACAAAGCCATGGCAATCAAAGTACCCATGTTACTTAGTAGGAAAAAGTAACAAATTTGTAGAGCCAGCTGAAATGTACACTATACTGCTAACAGTATTCACTCACCATCCAAATCACTGAATCCAGGTGTTCCAGTCACTTCCACAGGTGTATAAACCAAGACTGCTTCTACAGACATCAGTCAAAGAATGGGTCGCTCTCAGGAGCTCAGTGAATCCCAGCATGGTACCGTGATAGGATGATACCTGTGCAACAAGTCCACTCACTGCTAAATATTCCACAGTCAGCTGTTAGTGGGATTATAACAAAGTGGAAGTGATTGGGAACAACAGCAACTCAGCCATGAAGTGGTAGGCCACACAAAATCACGGAGTGGGGTCAGAGGATGCTGAGGGTCATAGTGCACAGAGGTCACCAACTTTCAGTCACTACAGACCTCCAACCTTCATGTGACCTTCAGATCAGCTCAAGAACAGTGAGAGCTTCATGGATGGGTTTCCATGGCAGCTGCATCCAAGCCTTCCATCACCAAGCTCAGTGCAGAGTGTTGATGCAGTGGTGTAAAGTGTTGATGCAGTGGTGTAAAGTGTTGATGCAGTGGTGTAAAGTGTTGATGCAGTGGTGTAAAGTGTTGATGCAGTGGTGTAAAGCACGCCGCCACTGGACTCTAGAGCAGTGGAGACGTGTTCTCTGGAGGGATGAATCACACTTCTCCATCTGCCAACCTGAGGGAGGAGTCTGGGTTTGGTGGTTGCCAGGGGAACAGTACTTGTCTGCACCAGAGCACAAAGCAGCTCCATAAAGACATGGATGAGCCAGTTTGGTGTGGAAGAACTTGACTGGCCTGCACAGAGTCCTGACCTCAGCCTGATAGAACACCTTTGGGATGGATTAGAGCGGAGACTGTGAGCCAGGCCTTCTCTCCAACATCAGTGTTTGACCTCACAGATGTGCTTCTGGAAGAATGGTCAGAAATTCCCATAAACACTCCTAAACCTGTGGAAAGCCTTCCCAGAAGAGCTGAAGCTGTTGTAGCTGCAGAGGGTGGGCCCACATCATATTAAAGCCTCTGGACGATGTTACTCAGGTTCATGTGTGTGTGAAGGCAGGCGAGTGAATACTGTTGGCAGTATGGTGTAGCTTGACAAATCTACCTCCAAATTCAGAGCAAACTAATGGCTCTGTCACACTATTTCCGATCAGTTTGAACCCTTTAACACCAGGCCATTGCCACCATTATACCTGTTACCTGCCTTTAACAGCCTTTAACTGTTAAAGGCATCACCAAGTGTATCACCGCTAAGGCATCTGATCAAACGTACTTTGCATTACCGTGACTGTTTGTCCTGTCTGGAAAATTTCAAAGGGCGCGCACACACACACACACACACACACACACACACACACACACACACACACACACACACACACACACACACACACACACACACACACACACAGAGGTATCTTGATTTATTAGTGAGATGAAGAAAATGAAGACAGACACCACAGCCATCCTGTCCCTCCCAGTTGTCGTGCGATAAATAATACAGTATCTATGGCCTGTGTGGAAGACGATGATGAGTGTGCTGTGATGGGCACGTGGTGTCTGACCATTTGTGGTGCAGGAGCAAAACAGTGGTATTTCTGATGTACCCATGATGCAAGCAAAGAAATATGTTACAATGTTGGGGTTTCCCTCTCTAATCATCTCTCTACCTCTGTCTCTGTCTTCTTAGGTGTAAGCAGCTCAGGATGTCCGCCCACCTCCTCCTCCTCCTCCTCCTCCTCCTCCTCCTCCTCCACTGCCCAGGGCTTCTCCCTCGCTGAGCCAGCCATGACCAGCCAGCACTCACATACACACCCCTCCTTCAGCTCCATCCACTCCATGGCCGAGCAGCAGCAGGTATCACATGCAGTGTTGCATCAGTCCTGCACACATGGCTTTGGCACAGTAACTACATTGTAGGTCATCTGTTGCAGCACTGCAATGCCAGAGGGATGCATTAACATTCTTTATTCATTTTAGCAGATTAAAACAGCGTTGCTTTGTTTAGCCACTGAAAATGACATTCTTGTCATGAGGTAATGAAAGTTGAAGATACGGTTTTGAAAAATGACTAGTGGTATTCAGAAGGAGTAGGTTCCTAAGCTTCCACATGCATAGGTCAGTTCTTTTTCTAACCTCGCCTTGGCGTGACCAAATATGAAAGCTCCAATGACACCAGGTCTGTCTGTGACAGGCCGTGCTCAGGGCCCCGCCCCTCATACTAACACGGCTGACCAGCTCCTCCCTAGCTGTTTAACAGTTCTCAGGCGTCCCATAGGGCAGTGAATGTCAACTGGCAGCCCACGGGCCACATCTGACCCGCCAGAGCTTTCCATCTGGCCCCTGAATATTACTGAAATCAAGACTAGCCTAGTGAGGAGGAAAAACTATAAAGAGTTCAGATGTAAAAGCCATTAAATGTCACCTCCGTCAAAAATGAGATAATGATATTTAGGTAATCCTTTCCACACGTACCATATGCCAGTCAATCACATCATAACTGTAGCTCTAATGCTACGTTATGCCCAGTTATCTGTAGCATAACTGGGGTGGCTGTGGCTCAGGAGGCAGAGCAGGTCAACTACTAATCGGAAGGTTGGTGGTTTGATTCCTGGCTGCATGCCAAAGTATTCTTGGGCAAGATACTGAACCCCAAGTTGCTCTCCGACGCAAGTGTTGGAGTATGAATGTGTGTGAATGTTAGACAATAAAAGCATTTAGCTTAGTTACATATGGGAGTGCTTGTGTGAATGGGTGAAGCACTTCGAGTATTCAGATAGAGTAGAAAAGCGCTAAATAAGAACTAGCCCGTTTACCATCTGAATTATCAAAAGCCTTCAAACACCATTTTCCATGGCCCGTAAAAGCCTACACGTCCCTAGAACCAATCAGAATGCAAGCTCGGACCATGTGACCAAGTATTTTCAGCACTGTGCTGCACTGAGGAGCCAGTGATCAGATTGTAAACACAGCTCAAGGTGAGTCTAACCTTGTTTTGTGTAGAAAAAAATCTGCAATCAAACTTGCCTAACTAAAAGAAGTAAAAGTCGTAACAAGATTTCCGTCTGTGAACCTGCGGAAGGATCATTACTGGCTGCCAAGCGTAATCCCCGGCCTGCTCGGGGCTCCTGTCTCCCACACGGTCGGCTTGCAGGGGGACTGCACGGGTAGGCAGCTTGGCGTGCACCCGCATGTGGTCAGAGTCCCCCATATGCATCCATCCCTCGGTTGTCACAAACCCCGCGGCCTAGTATCTACTATTCTGTTATTGTTAAAATAAATGTGCTGCCATTTTGTGCCATTGTAGCTGTACTGTGTGAATCTATGTCAAAATCTTTGTATCATAGTCTGATATTTGGACCTGCTTTCATTCACACTGGGCAGAGCACAGACTATAGATTTTGCTGGTTTTGCCACAAAGCAAAATATTATTTGTTAAAAAGTAGGTAAATTACTATATTTACATTAAAAAAAAAGGCACCTCACCATTGCCTGTGAAATGAAATTACTGAACTTTACCATAGGATCCAGATTGAAAAGTGCACTTTTAATTGTGGTGTTTCTATAAAAACCGTCAGCATTAACAGAGAAGAGCATGTGCAATTAGACATCACATCATTAAAAAATAGTATAAATTTGAAAGGAAAAATTCATATATCAAATGATATATCACTCAAGATGCAATATTAATTTCATTGTACTTTACAAGAGCATTTGGCCCTCACAGTGTTTGCCGAGAAAAAAATTCCAGCCCTTGGACAAATGTAGTTGATGACCCCTGCCACTGGGGAGTATGTCGCCTAACACAGTTTCTGTTTCAGTCTGGATTGTGCTAAATAAGTCCTTTGAAAGAAATGTACTAATAGTTACAGACTTTTTGGACAGCGATTGTGTTGTGGTGAGCTGTTCCTGCGGTTTTGGTTAGCAGGGTAACCATTGTGTGTGTGTAACTTGGGCTAACACGTTCTGGTGAGCATTTCAGTGTTAGGCTAGCATTAGCTTGCTAATTGACCCCCAAGGAGTGCTAGGGTTCAGCTAGCATTAGGTTTTAGCTGAATCAACTAATAGAACTCGGCGAACATGTCATGACGAGTTGACTCTCATGGCGACTAGTTTGGACTAAGCCCCGTTGCTAGCACTAGCCTCCAACAGGCTAACATGTTACGACAAGCCTGGTGTAGCTCAGTCTCACTTACAAGAGCTACGGCTCCTACCCCCACCAAAGGGTCAGAACCGAAGGCCAAAGAAACTGCATCCTGCTCATGCCCCGCATTATCAGTTTCAGGCAGGGACCCTCATACGATGTGCATAGCTTGTATGGGCACTAAACATGCTCAGACCTCTCTGGGAGACCCACAGGGGTACCTCCACTGTGCTTTGATGCCAGAGAAAGTTCTGGAAAGGAGGTTAAGAGTAGCAGTGGCTAACAGCCAGGACCCCTGCCGGCCAGCTTCTAATGCTACGATTGATATCCATCAGCCATGAGCCACCTCGAGCTGGGCAGACATGATGGAGGAAGTGCCTGGTTATGCCCCCACTGTTCGAGTGGTTCCTCGATCAAATCTATGGGGAGCTAGGTGGCGAGAATACGGATGGTGATGCCAACTCCGACTTCCTTGACCTAGAGGACATGGAGGAGAAGGAGGAGGATGACTCCACCTTCCCTGCCCAGCAGTCCAGGCCCCCAATTGAGTCTGAAGTTGTACCCCCAGTGGACAGCAACTTGTATGAGGTCTGCATACAGGCTGCTGCCAAGCTAGGCATCCCATGGTCAGCAGCCCAGTTTGCTGAAGGGGCAGAATGTGTATGATGGCAAGAGGCTCCCTCCAGCCTTGCCACCTGCAACGCAGCTTCTGCCAGCAGTCCCTGCTTGCATGAAAGAAATTAGTTGCTACTAGTCTTGCCCTTTTAAGAGCAAGCTTCCTACCGAGGGCTGCTCTATGCTGGAGATTCAAGGGATGGGTGAGTTGGGGCTGACCAAACCCCCAGTGATGGAGTCTTCAGTGGCCTTTACCCTAACCACAGGTCAGTTTCAGCTTCTCAGCCCAGTAAGATTGATAGATTGCCTCACAGCATATATCTAAGTACAAGTGTACAAGTATGCAACACAATCAGTATGTTCCTTTAATGTGGTTAGACTGCTGTCAGCTTATCAGGCAGAGATTTTGGAGGACATGGGCCGTCAGCTGGACTCAACCGCGGCCCTCTGGGATGAGATTTGTGTTTTCAAAGACCTCATTCTACACTCTTCCAGGGGAGCAGTCCAAGGTTGTGGGCATGTAATGGTCCTTGTATTCTCAGGTAAGAGAGCTAAGCCTGTCAGGCTTGGGGGATACTCAGAAGGCTGAAGTCGGGGCGCCTGGGTGGCTTAGTGGTGAAGCCGGCGACCACATACATACGCCGCGTTGCGGTGCGGGTGGCGCGGGTTTGCGTCCCGGCCCGTCGCCAATTTGCCTGTGTGTCTTCCCCCGTATCTTTCCCCCATTTCCTGTCACTCTCCACTGTAGACAAAAGCCGCTGTGGCCAAAAATGCAAAAAAAAAAAAGAAGGCTGAAGTCATGGATGAAGCCTATGACCCAACCAAGGGCCTATTTGGCCCAGCTTTGGAGAAAATGAGAGAGACAAGCAAGAGGGAGAAGCTTTCAATCGCTGCTTACTTAGAAAATTGAACCCACAACCCAACCAGCTGCCCAGACTTGGATTAGCAGCTGCAGCAGCAGCCACGAGGGGTAGGCAGGGTGGGATTCAGAGACAAGTGGCAGGACCGCAGTCTTACCAGCAGGTCAAGGCAGAAAACCCAAGGCTGTGGGGCAAGCACTCCTTTGCAGTGACTGCTGCAAAGAACCTGATGTGACACCAAGGTAGGGGAAAAAGAAGGGTTCAACCCAGCATGCCTACAACATTCTGCATCACCTCTCTCTCCTCTCTTAAAGAGAAGGAAGGTGTTGGAAGAGGTTCATGGTTCAGAGGCTCCTCAGTTTCCCAGTTCATCAGGAGCCCTCTCTCAGTTCCCATCTCGACTAGTTCAGCGAGAGGAGACGCAGGATCAAAGGTCACAGTGTCACCAGGCACTACCTTGTTGTCACTTTGTTAGTGTCACCAAGCACTGCCCGGAGAAATCAGACACTTCACTGTTTTTCAGGGGTTCAAAAAGAAGTATTCACTGCCAGGCAGTTTGCCAAGGGTAGAATGTACCCCCAATTAAAAAAAATTTTTTTTTTAAATCACTGTTATGTCCCCTCATCCTCAGTGGGGGCAACTCACACTCTTCTCAAGGGGAACTTCCTATCAGGAGGCAGGGGGATGGCACACGGGTGTTTCTTCAGACTACAGTTTGTGGTGAAACCACCGAAATTCAATGGAAGGTTGTCTTCAGTGGCCAGTGGAGATACAGCAAAAGTCCTGGAGGACGAAATTGCTTCTCTGTTGGCCCAGAGAAGCAATTTCTGATCACCTGTTTGTGCGATCAGAGCGGTCCTGAGCGAGGAGGCTCAACAGGGCTTTTATTCTTGCTATTTCCTCATTCTGAAGAAAGAGGGCTCTTCGCTCCGACCTATTCTGGATCTGTATGTATTAAACACTTGAGAATGTCCACGTTCAGAGTGCTCACACACAAAGCAGTCTGTCACGCCATTCACCCAGACATTGGTTTGTTATAATCGATCTCTCAGACGTGTATTTTCACATCACATTTATCCTCCACACAGGAAATATCTCAGGTTTGCTTATGAGAGCACAGCATACGAGTTCTCATCTCATTCAGGCTGTCCTTGGCCCCAAGGGTGTTCCTCAAATGTGTGGAGGCAGCGCTGTCTCCATTAAGGAACAGCAGCATCAGGATATTCTCGTACATAGATGATTATCTAATGTGTTCCAGATGGCGGGAGCTGGCAATCAGAGACTCCAGTGTGGTCACATCTCAGCTCGGCTTCAAAATCAACCTGGAAAAGAGCCGCTGGAACCTGCACAGTGTACGGAGTATCTGGGGCTCAATGTAGATTCCAGGTCACACTTTCAGAGCTCAGGATCAGATCCTTCACTCAGTGCCTCTCCCTCTTTCAGCTGGGGAAAGTTGTGCGGTTCCGACTCTGCCTCATGGCCTTGGTAATATCTGTGGGGCATTAGGGGCTGCTAATGATGAGGGATTTTCAGCACTGGGTCACACACCTATGTCTGCACCCTCACCGCCATCTCGGGCACAGTGTAAAAATAACACCGTCATGCAAGCGTGGCTCTCCAACCTTGGACGAACCTTTTAGAGTACCTCTGGGGGCGGTGTCATCCAGGGTGGGACGCAACCATGATGTGGAGGGCAGTGAATGGCGCCAGGGTGGTGCTCATTCCCTGCAGCTGCTCAGGCTGGCCAGGGAAATAATGGTGTGGAGCAGCAAGAAATTCCTTTCCCTTTGAGCAACTCATGTGCCAGGTATTTTTGAACAGGGGAGCAGATCCTGTGTCCAGAGGGAACCCAGTGTTCGGCGACTGGAGGTAGTGAAGCAGATATTGCAGAGGTATGGGCGGGCTGCCGTGGATGTCTTCGCCTCGTGGGAATTGCCCAAATGTTTTTCTCCCTGTCAGATGCAGATGCCCCACTGGGCATGGACACTCCATAGCCAAAACAGAGGCTTTTCTGCCTCTCAGCCTTATCTCCCCAACCTTAATCAGAGTGAGGGATCAGGAGCTGTTGCTAATTTTAATAGCTCCACGGTGGCCGTCAAAATAATTCAGCCCCTACCGGACGGACCGTGGCCGTTCCCCATCTGTTGGAACCTTCTGTGTCAGGCGTGAGTGGAGATATATCATCCTCACCTAGACCCGGTGACTTTCTGGGCCTGGCCCATGAAAGGTGGAATTTGAATGCTGCAGGCCTGCCTCTGAAGGTTATTGACACCAATAAGAATGCAAGAGCTTCCTCCACCCGCTGTCTTTACAGTAATACATAGTGTGTTTTTGAAGAGTGGTGCTAGGCAGGTAATCCCTTTTCACTTCTCTGTGGTGGAGGCGCTATGTTTTCTTTCGGCCTGCCGTGTGAGATTGGGTGCTGGTCTGCACCCTCTTGTATGTTGGTTCAAGGAAAGGGGCCTGCTGTAAGCGCCCAGTCTCAAGGCCATTGGTCCCATTATGGGATCTGTCACTTGTTTTGGATGGCGTCTCCCACCACCCCTTCGAGCCGATCAAGGCGGTGGGGCTGAAGTTTAGACCCGCTTAAACCCGCTCTACTTTTGGCTCTAAATACCACCAAACAAGTTAGGGAGTTACAGGCTTTGTCTATTCACCCCTCTTGTTTGCAGTTGGCCCCTGGTCTCAAAGTCGGCCTCTGTCCCTAAGGTGATAGTCATCATACAGGTGCCCCACAGTGTAACTGTTAGCATTTTACCCTCCTCTGTTTTCCTCATAGACAAGTGTAGGCTTAACAATTTTTGCCCTGTGTGGGCCTTGGGGACATATGTGGACAGAACAGCTGGGTTCAGAAATCAGATCAGATGTTTGTTTCCTGCCCCCCACCCCACCCCACAAAGGCAGACCCCCAGAAGCCATCCCTTTGGATTGTAGAGGCTATAGTTCTGGCCTATAGCTGTAAGGGTGCTCAGCCCCCCTCGGGGCTCCAAGCTCATTCTACTAGGTGTATAGCTAGATCCTGGGCTTTGTTCAAAGGTGTTTTAGTCCAGGATATTTGTGCAGCAGCAAGTTGGGCTACACCTCACACACCACGCAATGGCTAGATGTTGCACAGTCATCCCTCGCTCAGGCAGTCCTAGAGTCTAGTGCCTCAAGTCCGAGCTGAGATCCTGAGCAGTACTGGAGCGTAGCTTAGGGAGGGTTGACGCAATCCAGGAGTGGGCTATATCTCCCATAGTGAAACACCTTACTCTGTTATCAAAGAACCAGGGGTTAAGTAACCCAATATTTTTCAATATCAAAGCTCTCCAACACTTTCAGTAATTCCTAAAAGGATTCACAATGGGGTTGTGCCATATATCGTCGATAATAGTCATATGAAAGTGTCATATCACGGTACCAATGATATACACGATGACTTTACATTCCATAGCGGGCAAGACAGCGAGCCCAGACATGTCTGACAGCGAAAGCAGCGTGTCAGCCTGTGATGATGATTTAGTAAAAAGGGAACCTCGAACAAAACACAGTACTTTTTCAAATATGTGCAAAAATTGTTCCAGCTAAGGATGGAAACAACTAACTTGTATCATCACTTGAGGCTAAAACACACTGTACAACCAGTACAACCATTCAGTGGGGAGGAGGAGATACTAGCAGCTGATGAGCGATGTGCAACCCAAACTTAAACAAATGACTTCACCAAGCATTGTTGGAACACTGGCTAGCTGCTCTCCATGTGACAGGAAAAGCAAACAGTGGACAGAAGTTACTGATGTGGTTGTGAATTGACAATGTTGTGCAGCCTCTTGAAGAGTTACATGGTTAAGTTACTGTAGTCTTACAAGAGCAATAACTAAAGTTATTCAGTTATGTTATGCTTAAACTTTCCAGGGAAAACTCTACCTAACCTGCTTCTGTTCTTACATTTGACTTATGCTGTGTCACTATTGCACTATAAAGCTGCTACTGACACCTTGTGGCCACAGATTCACACTGAATTAGGTAGTATGTCATCAATGACAGTAACTCATTGGAAAAGAAGGATGGAAAATGCCCTTTGATTTGTTTGAAATGCTGCTGCCTGCATCCTACTATCAATGATTTAAAAAAATATTTTTCCCCTATATCATCAAAAGTATCATTATCACAAATTTCCTTGAAATATCGTGATTTAGTTTTGAGGCTGTATCACCCACCCATGATTCACAGTTAGCTGATTCACTGCTCAGCTGACCAGTTGCAGGTTTAAAGTTCTCCACATGCAATCTCTAATCATTGTATCTTTTACATGTAGCTTTATTAAACACATCATATCTGAAACATCAAATTTGACTGTTTGGTATTTTTACAAGTTTCCATCTCAACAGTCTGTTAGGACAGGGCAGTTTAGCAGTACTTCCAGTGCTATGGAAAGAGAACAGTAAAACCTGAGGTCAAAGTATAAAGATGGTATAAAGAGGCATCACACATTATACAGCCCTAATGCCCAAAAAGTTGGGGCACCGTGTAAAATCAAATAAACACAGAATGCAATGATTTGCAATTCTTATAAACCCAGGCTTTATTCACAGTTGAACATAAGAAACATATTAAATGTTTAAACTGAGATGTTTTAGTATTTCATGAAAAATATTAGCCCATTGTGAATTTGATGGCGGCAGCATGCGTCAGAAACACTGGGATGGGAGCAAAGACCAGGAAAAGTAAGTGGTACTAAAACGAAACAGTTGGAGGGGAATATGTTGCAACTTATTAGGTTCACTGGCAACAAGTCAGAACTTAGAGAGGAAGAGTATCTCAGGAGGAAAGATGGGCACAGGCTTATCAATCTGCAGTAAACCCTGTCTACAAACTGAGTTTCAGAATAAAGTTCATCAACATAAAATTGTGAAAGCTTTAAATATCTGATCATCTACAGTATATAAAAGGACACTGTTAAAAAAATAATAACCAGAGTTCAGCATCAAGTCAATGAAACTTCAGGGATATTGATGTGGTCAGGTAAGTTTCAGCTGCTTTGGTGTTCTTGAAATTAACAACAGGTGACCTGGAGGGGCAACAATGAGACACCCCCAAACAGGAATGGTTTTACAGGTGGAGGACACACATTTTTCACGCCTCATCTTTTCTGACTGGTTTTCACTAACTCTGCATTTGGCTAGGGTCAGTGTCACTGCTGGTAGCATGAGGTCATACCTGGACCCTACAGAGGCTGCACAGGTAGTTCAACTCCTCCAGGATGGCACATCAATACGTGCCATTGTCAGAAGGTTTGCTGTGTCTCCCAGCACAGTCTCAGAGCATGGAGGAGACTCCAGGAGACAGACAGTTACTCTAGGAGAGCTGGACAGGAGAAGGTCCTTAACCCATCAGCAGGACCGGGATCTGCTCCTTTGTGCAGGAGGAACAGGATGAGCACTGCAGAGCTACAAAATGACTCCAGCAGCCACTGGTGTGAATGTCTCTGACCAAACAATCAGAAACAGACTTCATGAGGGGGGCCCGACACCCTCTAGTGGAGGAACACACAGACCTCTATAGGCTAGGCAACGACACCCCGTCTACCAGGATGAAGTGGGTCCTGGTTCCTCCTGTTTCCTCGTATGGTGAGAGTACGCAGGCAGTTCCTGGAGGATGATGGAACTCATACCACTGACCGACCACCACACTCACCTGACCTAAATCCAGTAGAACACCTCTGGGACATTATGTTTTGGTCCACATCTGGGAGGAGATCCCCCAGGACACCATCCATCATCTCATTAGGATCTCCAGTGTTGTCATTCATGCATACAAGCAGGTGTATGTCACTCCAACAACTGAGTACTACTTTGAGTTGCTGCAATGACATTTTGGCATCATTTTTTCCATTTAACTTCTAACAGGTTACCGAGTTCAGTACAGATAACCAGCATGATTAGTGTTCCTTTCATTTTTTTGTAGCAGTATATTACCCAGGTGTTTTTAAACCGAGCAAGGAATTTTTAGTCTTTTTTTCTATTTTGGATGCTTACATTATTTTACTTTGCACACAGAAACAAAATTATTTCACACAAGCTAACAACTACCAGGGTCAAAATTGGTGTATCCTTTTCACTGAATAACGGCCTGCAGTCGTTTTTTTGTAGTTTTCAATAAGTCTCACAATCCCAGCCCATTCTCCTTTGGCAAATCCCTCAAGCTCCTCCAGATTTTATGGTCTTCTGGCATGGACCTTGGTCTTCACTTCACCCAACAGATTTTCAGTGAGATTCAACTCAGGCCAATCAGCAACATTCACTTCTGGTCTTCTGGAGGGAGTTCTTTAACCAGGAGCGACGTATGTTTTTGGTCGTTGTCATGTTGGAAGACAAAGACCCAGTTTTGCTCCTGAGTATCCTTGTATTCCTTCCACCTTGACAGGATTCCCTTTTCCAGACTCACTGAAGCATCCACACAGCATAATACTCCCACCACCGTCTTTCACTGTGGGGATGGTGTTCTTGTATGCCTCTCCCTTCTTTCTCCACACACAAACAGTGTCTCTGTGGCCAAGTCTTCCTGGAGACTGCAGTTCCTGACTTGGCTAAGTCATTCAGCAGTGTTCTGGCAGTTGTTCTGGGGTCTTTAGACACATCTCCTCCTACATTTTTTTTTTCCCCCCAATTTTTGAAATTTTTTGCTTCCTACCTGTGCCAAGTTTCTTCTGCACTGTGTGGCTCTCTTTGAATTTCTTGATGATACTTCTCACTCCAGTTCTTGACACTTGGAAATGCTGTGATAGCTTCTTATATCCAATATCAAGTGACAGCAGTTAAAGTGCATTATTGCACAACAATATTTGTGCTATTGCTCAACAAAAGGTCAGTTTTTCAGGGGTCCTCAGGAACCCTTGTCATTGTGAATGCATTTCACTGTAGAGCTTTAGTCTGCATCCATAAATGCAGCTTAAAGCTCTGTCACGCAAACAAGAAGCCAAACGTGAACATGATCCCGGAACACCGCCATCCTGGCTGGGTCAAAGCTCATTTAAAAAGCACTGAGGCAAAGTGGAAAACTGCTCTGTGGTGAGATGAATCAAATTTTGAAATTCTTTTTGGAAAACTACGAATACTGTGTCCTCCAGACTAAAGAGGGAGCACTCGGCTTGTTGTCAGTGCTCAGTTCAGTTATTTTTTTCCTTAAAATAATACATTTTTTCAGTTTAAACATTTGAAATGTTTTCTGTGTTCTACTGTGAATAAAAATATAAATTGTTGTCTTCTTAGGATGCTGTATAAAACATAAACAAACTGCTCTGGAATTCAGGTTTTTAAAGCCACCCTTATTCATCATTTGGCTTTTTACACAATTAAAAGGACCATATTATGCTTTTGTATTTTTCCATTTTTTTTCTCATGCTACAACTTTCTGTGCTATTTAAAAATTATGAACACTTCAAAAGCTTTAAGTCCAGACCAAAGCAAATACATTATGTATACATAAATACATAATTCCAGCTTGACTTTCCCCCAAACCAAAATGAGTAGCTTCCTTCCACTCCATGATTTGTATTTACTCGCTGGGGCTGCTGCTACCTCTAAAATATCTCAGCACCAAATGTAGCAAACACCAGAGACTTCATACTCTGAAAAAATGAAGACCCAATGGATAACTTCATTTTTAATGGACTGTCCCCACAACCAAAGTCCTCTGTGCTGTCATATTATGAAGCAATATTTTGGATGATATGAGTTTCACAGTCTCTCTCAGGCCAGTCTCCTATTCTAAATGAGAGATCTGGATTGGCACCATAACACTTGGTTGACAGATGAATTATCAAAGGAATGAGGAAAGCATAGAAACCTGTTCTAGTAGATCAAAAAAATAAAAGCAGGTTTAAGTGAACATGAGCACTTTATCCAAATGCAGCTGCTATTTTTCTTTACTGTGGGGTGGCTGTGGAGCAGGTCATCTACTAATCTGAAGGTTGCTGGTTCAATCCCTAGTTGCTCCATTCTGCATGCCAAAGTATGGCCAAGATCCTGAAGTTGTTGTTGATGCATTCATCGGTGTGTGATTGTGTGTGTGAATGTTAGATAGAAAGCACTTAGATGTAGAAAGTGCTTGTATAGATGTGTGTGTGAATGAAACGTGCTGTATAAAGTGCTTTGAGTGCTGAGTAGAAAAGCTCTATGTAAGAATCAGTCCATTTAAGCTGAAAGTCAGTGCAGCGAAGCTTGAATGAATTTAGAGGCTTTTGGAATTGATCTAGTGATATTTAAAATACTTTTACTGGTTCTGTGGCCCCTGTCACTGAAATATAGTTACAGGTATTATATCCAACCTACTTTCTGTGTCAAGCTTTACAAATGAGAATGATAAAATGTAGCCATTAGAGCCAGATTTGGAAGATGTTTTGGAAGACGGTTTCTTCATGGTCACAGTATTTTATGGCGAAATTGTTATGCCAGTTCTCCACTCACATCATATCGTTGAAAATGTGAACACTTGAGGTGTTTCAGATTGCAAACAGCGACTCCTGGCAGTGTCGATGTTCTGTAACCTGAAGCAGCAGCAGCTGTCTGCTCCCACCGGCCTGTAAATGGTAAACAGACTGCTTCTTACAGCGCTTTTCTGCTTTATAAGATGTGCCTCGTTCACCTATTCTTACAAGCACATTTTAAAATTCATATTGATGCTACGATTCCTTATATTGAGGTGATGACTGCTATTCGCTCACTGATGAATTAAAAAAACTTCTGCAATGCATAAGAGGACTCGATGATGCTGAACAGGCCAATCAGAATCGTTGCAGGCTGCATCACCTTGATGTGTAGTTACATTTCCCGGGAGGCGCAGGTCAGGTTATGACAGCAGAAGATGGGTGAATAGATGGATGAAGATTTAAAAAGTAAAGAAGAGATGAGAGTAACACCCTTCAACCATGTTATGGGTATTGTTGTTGCATAGTTTGTCCATCAGAGGGCACTTTGCAGCTTCCTGTTAGCAGTGTGTTTGGAAGGCCACAAACACAATAAGTAGATGATGTAAACGGAGCATAAATCAGTAATCCATGTCTTATATTGGTTTGTACAAACTCTCATGCTGCAAAGGTAAACTGTATGATTCACACACAGCATTAAAACATTATTTTTAGGGAATAAGTGTATAGCGATCTGTCCGAGGTTGTCCTGATGCACACATCAGGAACACGTCTGTTTTCAAACCTGAGGTGAGTCCCTGACATGCTGCTGTTCTCTGTAGGTGCTGTCTGATATGACCATACTCCAGCGGAGAATTCCCCCTAGTTTCAGAGACCCTGCCAGCGCCCCATTGAGAAAACTCTCTGTTGACCTCATCAAAACTTACAAGCACATCAATGAGGTATGAAACAAGCAATGCTGCACACACCTACACGCACACCCTTGTTTATTGCAGGTCACATATCTTGCCTACTCTTAGACATGTGTTTAACTTCAAATGGAAAATGTAACACACTTCATTCACACGGTATTTGTAAAAGCTGCTCTACACACAGTTACAGTCCATAACGTCAGAGGACATGACATCATATAAGTGATACAAAAGTACACTACATACACTCATCACAGTGTTTGTCTTTCCCTATTTTTGTTTTATCGATGTGTTCAGGTTTTCACTGTATTTTACAGTTTGCTGTTCGGTCTTATATGTCATGTTTAATAGGAATTCCTCATCCCACACACTGACTAAGTTTTGGTGCCTTTAAAGCATCATCCCACATTTCCACCTTTTTCAGAACTGAACATTATGCACCATATCTGTGCTCTGTTACAATAATCCTAAAGCTTTCACTAACATTATTAATCTCATGAAGTAACATTCTTTGTAGGTGCACCACCTGACTTACAGCGACTTTTATGTGTTAACGTCTGGTGAGCATACATATACCTTTAAAATAAAACAGTGATTTTATGATAATTCAAACTTTCCTACTTTTGCATACTGGCGTAGAAAGTATCACTCCACCGTTTCAATTAAGCCAGCAAGGCTCCATGGGCTCCTCTGGATGACGAAACATTCTTTTTACTATTAATTACATTTTTACTAATAAAACATCTTTTAAGTAATAAAAGTCTCATGATAAAATGCTTGCTTATTATTTGCTGGGCTGTTTTGAAGAAACAGTCAAGCTACAAACTTTAACATTGGCCATGACTTCTGCACTGTTCAAGCTCGACCCATCAAACTTCACACTCCTGTTCATTATTACAAGAGCTACATGCTGACCAAGAGCCAGAACTTCTATTTTTACCATTACCCTTAATTCTTCTTTTTCTAAACTTTTTTTTTACGTTACTTCCTGTTACGGTGACAACACACTGTACTGCACCTGATTACTGTGTTCTAAGAAGAACAGAGTAATCAAAGAACCATGGTTGCTGGTACACAGGTGTTGAGTATTAGTTGTTTCTAGATGAAGCAGAAAGCAGAACTGAGCTGTGTTTGTGTCCACAGGTGTACTATACTAAGAAGAAGCGGCGGGCCCAGCAGGTCCCTCCTGAGGACAGCAGCACGAAGAAGGAGAGAAAAATCTACAATGATGGCTATGACGATGACAATTACGACTACATTGTGAAAAATGGAGAAAAGTGGCTGGACCGCTATGAGATAGACTCACTGATTGGGAAAGGCTCCTTCGGACAGGTGAGAGCACCACAGGAAACTCTTCAGTTTGGTCCTGAGCTGTTTCCACCACTGCAGTATGGAAAAGTATCTAACTTCACCAATGGGCAGCATCAAGGGTTTGATGTGTTATTTGATGTCTCAGGTGGCTTCTGCAGTTAGTAAAACTTGGACGTGTCTCTGTTAAAAGTTTAGGGTTTGTTCACTTTGTCTCTGTGTGAGAGGTTGGTTATCAGTCAAGTGCAGAGCTTAAGCCTCAGTATGGTTAGCCTAGCTGCGCAAAAGTTTCAAAAATAGCCCATCAGCACCTTTAAAGGTCACTAATTAGTAGGAGTAGGGAAAAAGTCTAGATAGCATAGTACTGCAATGTTTTTCATGGCAGTATTATATCAATACAGGCACACCAAATATTGATCTTTGATTAAATAAATGAAAACACTCTGGGAATACTATGAATAAGAGGACTCATTTCATGCACCGCCATACTGAGATAACATTAGCCGAGCAAACTCACATTAAATCAGTTCAACTGAAAAACCATCCAACACTGGACACACTTAGAGGCCCCTTCCTGTTCCAGCATGACTGCACACCAGAGCACAAAGCAGCTCCATAAAGACATGGATGAGCCAGTTTGGTGTGGAAGAACTTGACTGGCCTGCACAGAGTCCTGACCTCAGCCCGACAGAACACCTTTGGGATGGATTAGAGCAGAGACTGTGAGCCAGGCCTTCTCTCCAACATCAGTGTCTGACCTTCAGCACCTTGAGGTGACTGTTGTTGTGATTTGGGAAAGCTTTCCCAGAAGAGCTGAAGCTGTTACAGCTGCAAAGGGTGGGCCCACATCATATTAAACCCTCTGGATTAAGAATGGATATTACTCAACTCAAATGTGTGTGAAGGCAGACGAGTGAATACTTCTGGCAGTATAGTGTAGCTGAACAAATCTACCTCCAAATTCAGAGCAAGCTAATGGCTCTGTCACACAGCGCCCTCACCATGCTGTGACCCATTGCAACTTGTGGTGACCAAATGGTTGCTCAGAGCTGTTGATCTTGAGGTAATTGCACAGGTTGCCTGATAGGAGGCAGCCTTTCTGCAAACAGTGGCAGTCTGCTTGGCGTTCTCATTTTGTGACAAAAAAATAACTGAAGTGCGATAACTTTATTTTATTGGATAAAACAAAGTTTAACTTTAAGGGCAAAATTTGCAGATGAAACAGGAGATAAATCACAATATGTTATTACAATACTCAGCATATTGCAAAAAAAAAAAAAATCACAGTAATATTGAGTCATCATATGCAATGTCTGGTGAGTCCCACCTCTTCTAAGTAGAACGTTGATCAATGTGCCTTCAGAAGGAGTTGCCCTGTGGAACGGTTCAGTTGTAATTAGTAGATTGCATTGCGTTTATGAACATACCGTTGACTGTAATCAGAGCAGGAGTTGTTCTTATTCAGGGACATGATGCATATACTGTGTACATGACAGGACAAAGTCAAACGGCCTGCAGCGTCGGGCTTTGGGTCATTCAGCTGAGGTATTCACTGCATGTGATGCAATGTGTGCTCATGTGTCCACAGGTGGTGAAGGCCTACGACCACCATGAGCAGGAGTGGGTTGCCATTAAGATCATTAAGAACAAAAAGGCATTTTTGAACCAGGCACAGATAGAACTACGCCTGCTGGAGCTCATGAACAAGCATGACACCGAGATGAAATATTACATAGGTAAGATACAAACACACACACATCCTGTCGAAGTTTGTATTCAACATGTTTTTGTCACTAAGTTTGGACACACTCTGGGTGAGTGGGTGGACTCACAGTTTGCACACATTGTCTCAGATTGTTTTTTTTAAATGAATGAACAGACTTGGCTGTTTCTCAGTTTAATATTTAAATCAGTAACATATCGAGGTATGCAGAAAGATAGGTCCACTCTGTCATAGTTGCAGTAACTTTTTGGAGAAACCCCAAAGTGTCTGCAGTGCAGGAGCTAGGGACAGACAACCTGTTCTTTTTTAAGGTGGAACCTTTCAGTGAGGGGAGTACATGGTGATGGGTGCAGCACAACAACCCAGCCTATTAAAAACTCCCATGTAAAGAGGAGTTATTATAGGACTGTGACATTAGCTGTGTGAGCAACAGATAGCTCTGAAAATGAAACCAAGTCTGGTGTCTGAAGTCCACCTTTATTCAGTCTATGTGCAACAAAGTAATGCAGTGCAGTTTTGACACATCAATGCAAAATATAAAAAACTTGCATTTCCACTTAGCCGCCAGAGGCATGCACAATAATAGAGAGAGAAAAAGAAGACGCTGATAGGCCTACAAGAAAATAAACGACCTCAACAACCAAAGTGGTTCAGTAGACCTTGGCCACAGACCATTACCATTCCATTATATCCGTAATGCAGGCACAGAGGATTTGATAGCTGGGCTTTGGGGGCTGTCATCAGTGGTATCAGGAGCTGCAGACTGCTAGAGGAAGCCTGTGTGTATCGTGGGTTTCGTGGTAACGACTAATGCATAGCTCCACTCGTGGCATCCTTCATCTTGTTGTTGCAGTGCACACAGAGAAAAGCCCTTAAAGGTTTGAGCCCTGTGGTACGGGTTTGCCCTCAGGGTGTTCCTGGAACATCTTGTGTAACACACAGCTATCACTTTGCAGTCAGTACCACTCCATCATCATCATCATCTCAACAGAAAAATTCTCAAATATGGGAGAAAGTATCTTATGAAGTCTTTAAGATGCTTTTGAAATAGAAGAGGCTCATTAATGGTCCCAGGTACTTTGGACAAAATCAAACTAATGTACCTCAGGTTTGCTTTAAAATCTGTGACTGGGCGCCCAGGTGGCTTAGTGATGAAGCCAGCGACCACATACATATGCTGCGTTGCAGTGCGGGCGGCGCGGGTTCGAGTCCCGGCCTGTTGCCAGTTTGCCCGCGTGTCTTCCTCTGTATCTTTCCCCCATTTCCTGTCTCCCTCCACTGCCAATAAAAGCTGCTGTGGCCAAAAATGCAAAAAAACAAACAAAAAAAAAATCTGTGACTGTAACATGTAGCATGGCAACACAGCAGTGCATCATAGAGTTTGAGCAGGTTTGAACCAGGATTTATGATGCCTCAGTCATGGCAACAATGACTAATCAAAGAGCACCTACCTCACCTTTGATATCTGAAACTGAAATGTCTCAAATATGTGGTGTTATCATCCAGTTCCAGAGGAAATTTGAATGTTGTCCAGCTGTACTGTCTGACTTGATTCAGTTGCTCTCTTAACTTTCCCCCTTGTCTCTTGTCTCTCTCTTTGTGTGTCAATCTGTCTCTGTCCAGTCCACCTGAAGCGTCACTTTATGTTTAGGAACCATCTCTGTTTGGTGTTTGAGTTGTTGAGCTACAACCTGTACGATCTGCTGAGGAACACCAACTTCAGAGGAGTTTCCCTCAACCTCACCAGGAAATTTGCACAGCAGCTCTGTACAGGTGGGTGCATGGAAATGGAAGTAAAGCTGGGATTCTCCCCACTTATGAATGCATGCGTGGACAGATGGACACGCTATGGAAGAGTAGTTGTTCTTATGATACCACAATGATGCTGGAAGGAGGCATAATAGTTGTATTGTATAGAGTATCCAGCACTGGAAGGCGTGCGGGCATCTACACCGAGCCTCGCGTTCACCCTCTGATGACGACATTTACATTTGTCGGCCCAAGCGGACCTCACGTAACCAAATGTTGTTGAGGATGCAGAGATTTACCAGCTGAGATTCTCCTGGAGTACAATGGGCTCATCAGCCAATAAGATAGCAGTAGTTAGTGTTGACCTGTTTTGTCTTACGAGTGTTGTCTTTACCTGAAAACAGTTGTTGGTGTGTGGTAAGGTTTATCTGTCACAGATGGGGAATAAACTCCAACAAAAAGAAAATAAACTAAAAAAAATTTAATGGCCAAATTGATATTTGAACAGTGGCATCCCTAATAATTCTAGAAATGTCTTCAGAAAATGTAGGTTTAATGCTGATAATATGCAGTATTAACTACAGTATATGTATATGCTGTTGGTATTTTGTGTAGTTTTGTGCACATACACATATTTGAATGTTTTGTTGTTTTGTCTACAGCGCTATTATTCCTGGCCACTCCAGAGCTGTCAATCATCCACTGCGACCTGAAACCAGAGAACATACTGCTGTGTAACCCCAAGAGGTCGGCCATCAAAATAGTCGACTTTGGATCCTCCTGCCAGCTCGGGCAGAGGGTGAGCACACGTTAGGTTGATGGTGTATGTGTAGTGGGCATGGATGTGAGATACTGTGGTGGTAAGCTTGCATACACCCATCATGGACATGGATGTCATGGTAATTTGGAGCTCTTAATGATTTCCTTTAACTGCTCGGTTTCCAGCGTGGAACGATTGTACAGCACGCACCTTTTTTGACTTTAAAAAAACAAGTATTGGGTCCACAAGTTTGAATTTATTTGGGATTTGTTTCTAATCAAACAGTTGAAGTGTACTCTTTTTGGATGGTTTCATGTCCCCCCTCCACAAATGCAAAAGTTTGATGGTCAGATGAGACCAAGGTGAGCTATGGGCTCTTTTGCTGCCAGTGATTCTGGTGCATTGCACAAAGTGTATGAAATAATAAAGGATGACTACCTCCAAATTCTTCAGCTTCACTTCAGATCAACAGCTAAATGGTTGAAGCTTAGACAAAGATCCAGAACTGGTTTTTGGAATGGATAAAGCAGGCTAACATGGAATGGTTTTCCCAAAGTCTCATGCCAGGACACCAGCTAATTTAAATGAACTCTACCAATTCTGCCCAGAAGAGTGGTCAAATATCCAGCCAGAATTATTCCAGAAGCTTGTTGATGGCTACAAAAAGCATCTGGCTGGGATGCAACTTGCTAAGGGACGTTTAATCAAACAGTGTGTGTACATGAATATATTTGAGCATGTGTGTTTGTAGAAGAAATCCCAAATAAATTCAAACTAGTGCACCCAATTCTTATTTTTGAAAGTCATTAAAGATTTATGTTGTACGTCATTCAACCCTGGAAAAAGAACAGAAAGAACTCATTCCATGACATTCACCCATGATGAGTGCATGTAAACCACAGCTGTAGATAATGTGCTTGAAGTGTATAGGATAAAACACTAAATGAATGTATGGTTAAATGTGACTTGCAGTCTAAAGCACATAAATTGGTAAGACTAGAAAAGATTGTATAAATGCGAGCGCATTGCATGCAAACGATGTCTGTGAAATGTGAATAGATATTAAGAAAGGCACTGAGGCCATGAACTTCTGAACTCCTCTTCAATTCTTTCTTAGATCTATCAGTACATCCAGAGCAGGTTTTACCGCTCTCCTGAGGTTCTGTTGGGAATGCCATATGACCTGGCGATTGACATGTGGTCTCTGGGATGCATCCTAGTGGAGATGCACACAGGAGAGCCTCTCTTCAGCGGCTCCAATGAGGTAACAGCAGCACCAGCATAAATGCATTTGTTGAGTAGGGTTAGGGACTGAGCTTAGGTTAGGGCTGGGTGATATGGACCAAAAATGATATCTCAATATATTTTAGCTGAATGGCGATATACGATATATATCTCGATATTTTTTCTCCCCAAAGGTATAAACAAAAAGGCACCTCTGAGTCAAAGCTAATGTCCCAAATGGCACACAGACACTTTTATTAACATTCAGCTGTAGATGAACATGAGAAATTGTTCAAAAATAAATTATTGGCATATTTAAATAATAATGCTCCTCAAATAAATTAATGCTTTTTTCCTCCATAACTGCAGACTCACAGCTGTGCTATTAAAATATAAACAGAACAGATACAGAGCAAAAATAGCAAAAGGCTGACTGATTCTTTAAAAAGTCAGTCTGCAGTGAAGCAGACTTCACTAAAGTACTTCCTCCTGTGTGTACTCCAGTACTCTGTGCGAATAACACAACATATAAACAGACTGAATGAACAAAACTCCATCCTTCAGTCAGCAGGTTCTAACCAGCTCAGTAAATTCATGGACTTATTCATGGACTCTCTTACCTGCAGCCACGGACTCTTGGGGGTCCGGGCAATGCCAAAGCATACAAACAGATGTAGCATGAAGGCTGTATGTACACAAAACACAGCGACAGCGGACGATTTCAATTTTCCAAAAGTCACCGATGTCACTGGAAAAAGTCACTAAATTAGTTGCTAGTTGAAGTGTGAAGCTGTGCAGAGAGGAGAAAGGTGAACTGGTGGATCTACAAGTATGATTGTAACACAACATAGACTATCGATATAAACAATATTGTCTCATATCGCGTATGAAAATATATCAATATTTCTTAAAAACTTATATATATATTGCCCAGTCCTAATCGGTAGTATTCTTTGTCCATGTTCATTTGATACTGCGTGATTTCAGGTAGTAGTTTGGTCTTTTATACTAGATTCAATAATTTATTTAGATCTGTGTGTTATGACGGTAGTGTACAGCTGTCAAATTTTTGACATGTTTGTGTGTGTGTGTGTGTGCGTGTGCGTGTGCGTGTGTGTAGGTTGACCAGATGAATAAGATTGTGGAGGTTCTGGGGGTTCCTCCTAGCCACATGTTGGATGCAGCTCCTAAAGCCAGGAAGTATTTTGACAAACTGTCAGACGGTCTTTGGACAGTGAAGAAGAACAAGGATGTCAAGAAGGTGAACTTTTAATTTTGTATTGAGTATACCTATTCAGCTCTGGTTAATGCAGAATATCCTGTCAGCCAATCACATGGCCGTAAACTATGCTCAGTTATGCATATAGACATGGTCAGGATGACCTGCTGAAGTTCAAACCAAGCTTCAGAATGGGGACAAAAGATGACTCTGCTGTTGGTGCCAGACGAGTTGTAAGAAACTGGTGATTTGCTGGGATTTTCCCAGACAACCACCTGTAGAGTTTACAGAGAATGATCTGAAAAAGGGAAAGTATCCAGTGAAGAGCAGTTCTCTGGATGATAATGCCAGAGGTCAGAGGAGAATGGCCAGACTGCTTTGAGGTGATAGGAAGGAACTCAAATAACAAGTAACACTTGTTACAACCAAAGTATGCAGAGTAGCATCTCCTAATGCACAGAACTTCAAATCTTGAAGCAGATGGACTACAGCAGCAGAACCACACTGGATGCCACCCAGCTAAGAACAGGAAACTGAGGTTACTGTCTGCACTGTACCACCAAAATTGAACAATAGAACATTGAAGAATGTTGCATAATCAGTTTTTGATGTGACATTTAGACGGTAGGGTAATTTGTGCGTAGATCCATCCTGCCTTACATCAACAGTTCAGGCTGCTGGTGGTGGTGTAACAGGGTGCGAGATGTGTTCTTGCCCCACTTTGGGGCCCTTAATACTGATTGAGCACCACTGAAACACCACAGGCTACCTGAACCACGTTAGGACCACAGTGTACCCATTTTCTGATGACTGCTTCCAGCACCATAAAGCACCATGTCCCAAAGCTCAAAGCATCTCTGTTTTCTTTCACGGTACTCAAATGGCCTCCACAGCTACTAGATCTCAATCCAGAGAGCACCTTTGGGATGTGGTGGAATGGGAGATTTGCATCATGGATGTGCAACCAGCAAATCTACAGCAACTTTGTGATTGCGTCATGTCAATATGAACCTAAATCTCTGAGGAGTGTTTCCAGCACCTTGTTGAATCAGTGCCATAAAAAATAAGGCTGTTCTGAAGCCATAACGGTAGAAAGTGAAAAGCACTTGAAAAGTGATTCTGTATGGGCTTTATGTGCAAAAGGATTCATACCCTTTTGCAGACTGTAGACAAACTAAGCCCCTTGTTCCTAGTGTTCAGTTTCTCTCTGGTACTTTGATTTTTACCCTAAAATATCAAGTGCCCAAGACCACAGTTCTTGATTAGTTCTCAGATTAGAACATTAGTCAACAGTAGCTGTTACATGAGCCTCAATGTCTGGTCGTGTTAAACTTCAGTACTGTGCTGTGAGCACAGAGTGCGAAGAAACAGTGTGTCAAACTCCGTAGCCCCTCACTTCATGCTATTATTGGAACTTAATAGACATCATATTTGTGTGTGTGTGTTTTCTAGGAGTATAAGCCCCCAGCTACACGGCGTCTACATGAGATTTTGGGCGTTGAGACTGGGGGTCCAGGGGGCCGGCGGGCAGGAGAGCCAGGACACGCCCCTTGTGATTACCTGAAGTTTAAAGGTAGATACTGCATAATTATACAAGAGATTGTGAATATTGATATAAATGTGTTCCGTGTAGATGATATTCTACTGAATCCTTAGACATGGTATATATTGAGAGGAAATTAAAATACTGTATAAATAACTGTAATAATAAATACATTTAAAATGTTGTCATTTATCTTTGCAGTATGCAGTAAACGCCCTCATGAGGTTGCGGCTAGAATTATTTTTCCTATAATGCCTCACGTGGGGAATTCAGTATAATGTGATGTGTATAATTAAGTCATTATTAATTATTAAGTATTCACTGAAAATGAGCAGCACGTAGGCCAGTTATGAGTCAAAGAGCAGTTGGCTAGTCAACTTTGTCTGATGATTTATTATCCGATTGATTAACCCAGGACACCTTGGGGTCTCCTAGTGCTAGATGATCAGGCAGCAATCAGAGATGCGGGCCTTGGCAATCTTATCCCTGGTTGATGACGCAATAGCCTGAGCTATTGTGTGAGGTCGAGGGATACCGTGAAGTTATAGTCCAGCTCACCTCAGCGCACAGCTCTTATTCTGGAAACGCTCTCCTGAAGATGGGCTGCACTCTTTCTGGGGTGGCCTTCGGTTAGAGGCAGGGGCCCTTTTGTCCTCCGTGTTCAGTGCCTGTGCGTTGGGGTTTTCCCCGAGTAGATGAAAGGGTTACTTCCCTACACCTTTGGGTCGGGGGGTGGGTTCTGACTGTCATTTGCTAGTGCTGAACACCAGCTAGGGTACCCAACCTTCTTGGAGTTCCCTGGTGGGGTCCTGGAAGGTGCTCCATCTAGGGATTCCATTTTCCTGATGGGGGATGCTCTCTTGTAGCCAATGACAGTGAGACCTAGAAGGGTAATGACTGGGAGGAATGGCCTGCCTAATTCAAGAGAGATGCTCTGTTACTGGACTTCTGTAATAGTCACAGATTGTCCAGGTTTTAGATGTGTCTCTGCTTCCATACACCTGAGTCAACTATAGAAGTCATTAACAGGACTCTGGAGAACCTGACTGCATACTGAGGAGGTAATTCAGCCATTTGATTCAGGTGTGTTGGATCAGGGACACATCTAAAACCTGCAGGACACTGGACCTCGAGGCCTGGATTTGAGGATCCCTGGTCTAGGGGTTCATCAACTCTTGACTCCTCCAGAACTTTGACAGCATTCCAAGGGAGTCAGAGGATATTGAGTCAGAGTAGACCATGTTCTGCAACTCCCATCCTGAGGCAGCTACATGGAGCTACAAAGTGGTTGTTGCCTGTCATGGGGGCAACTCCCAAACCAAATGGTGGACACCAGAGGAGAAGGGTGCTTTTGTTGGTTTGTTAACCTCTGGAGACAGCCGACATGTACCGCAAGGCCACGTGGTGCACAGCTCTGGTAGTGACTGAAGCGAAACTCAGTCCGCATGGCGGAGATGGGGACATCGCATGGATATCGGGGACAATGCTCTTGGACAGGCAAACCAGGGTGATGGTACCCCCTTTCTTGAAAGGGAACTGTGTGTTCCAACCAGGGTTATTATAGTTAACGAAAACGAACGAAATAACGAAAACTGAAATTGAAAAAACATTGTCGTTAACTGAAATAAATAAAAACTATAATTAAAAGAAAAAAACGATAACTAATTAAAACTGAATTGTGAGTTTACAAAACTAACTAAAACTAACTGAAATTATCGATAAACTGACTTTCATTTTAAGCCTTGTGGATTGATATGAAATCATTGTTTCCGCTCTCGGAGTTTAAGCTGGGAGCGCCACAGGACAACTGTGTGAGTGCGCATGTGCGTGCGCTCACCGCGCTGGTCCGCACAGTAATTGCTGCGGTCTGCCGAGAAAGCGGCAGAGTCCCGTATGGAGGTTCTTTGAGTACAAACACCTGCACACGACCACAAGGTAATAACACACACAATCCAGCTACACAAGCATGAATGCGGACATGAGGTCGGCAGCTTCTGTAGGTTGTGTACAGAGGCCGCAAAGACCCTGCAGGTTTAATTAGCAGCATCTAACCAAGCTAGCTCCAAAACAGAAGCAGCTTCAGGTGGTGAGAACATCAGGATGCAGATGGATTTGAGCTTTGACTCCTTCAAAGAGTTTGTTTTTGTTTAACACCACATGTAGGCGTTATTAATCTGCTGCACTGATGCTGAAGTTTATTGTGGAGTTTATTGTAGAATTTATTGAGTTTGGGAATTCATGTTTTTCTTTGTTTCTCCCTGTTGATGTTCATGTGTGTCCTTAATATTACACACATTTAGCATGTCTTGTGAACAGCTCGTTGTTGAATATATTTCTTTAAACTGTATCTTTTGTCAAGTTTTCATTACACAATAGTCACTTTTGCGCCTTGAATCTTGCACCTGATCAGGTATGAAAATACTAAAACTAATACTGAAACTAACTGAAACTAACTAAAACTAAGCATGAAACCAAAAATAAAAACTAATAAAAACGAGCAAAACCACTCTGAAAACTAATTAAAACTAACTGAATTAGAGAAAAAAAAGTAAAAACTAACTAAAACTAAACTATAATGTAAAATCCAAAACTATTATAACCCTGGTTCCAACTTTGGGAGCACCACATTCATCAGCTTTCCTGGGAAGGTCTATACCAGGGTCCTGGGTCAAATCTTGGATTCATTAAGAATAATGCAGTTTCTGTCTTTGTCTTGGAACACTGGACCAGCTCTTTATCCACTCAAGACTATTCAAGGCTGTGTGGGAGTTTGCTCAACCAGTCTACATGTGTTTTGAGGTCCTGGAGAAGGAATTCAACCTCAGGGCATCCTATGGGGGGTGCCTCGGGAGTATAGGGTATCAGGACCATTGTTGTGGACCATTCGATCCCTGTATGACCGCAGCAAGAGTATGCTTCACTTTGATAACAGTAACTCAGGCCCGTTCCCAGTAGGTGTTGGTCTCGACCAGGGCTGCATTTTGTCACCAGTTTTATCCATAACCTTTGTGGACAGAATTGAGCACAGCCTGGTGGCAGAGGGTGTCAGACTGGTGGTCTCAGGATCTTGTAGTTCTAGATGTAGTTCTGTTGGCTTCATTGAGCCACGGTCTCCACTTTGTGTTTTCCAGCAGAATGTGTGGCTGCTAGGATCAGAATTTTGACTTCCAAGTTGGAGGCCATGGCTCTTTGTTGGAAAAGGTTGGCGTTCCCACTCTGGGTTACTGATCAGCTGAATCAAGTAGAGGACTTAAAGTTTCTCGGGGCCTTGTTCACTAATGAGAAAAAGAGGGAGCAGGAGTAGTGCAGACTCTGTCCTGATTGGTTGTGAAATAGTGACAGCTGAGTGTGAAAGAAAAGCTGCTGATTTATTGGTTGGTTTGTGGTCCTACCCTCATCTTTCACCATGAGCTGTGGGAGCTGACTGAAAGAATATGGTCGTGGATTAAAGCACCTGAAATGAACTTCCTCCGTGGGTGTCTGGGTTCACCCTTACAGCTAGAGTGAGGAGTTTGATCATTCAGGAGGGGCTCACAGTTGAGCCATTACTCCTTCATATCACATCTGACACAGCTGCCTGCTGAACACTTCCCAGATGAGGTGTTTCAGGTAAGTCCTACTGGAAGGAGATCCTGGTGGCAGACCCAGGTCACACTGGGAGCTGGAGAAGGTGGCTGAGGGAAGGCACTTTGGGCATCTTTACTTAGACTGCTGGCCCTGTGACTCAGATGTATAAGCAGAAGGTGGATCATGGCAGGCATTACTGGCATTAATCTGTGCAGGCAGTGTGTACAGATCATATAGTAACGTGGAGATTGGAACAGTCACATCTGCTTTGGGGTTGGGGGGCTCTAAATCCAGGGGGGTTCACACTGCTGTGGTAGCTGGCTGTGTATTTGTCTGTGGGTGCCAAAGTATTATAATCAGTATTATGATGGCCCTGTTTGTCCTCTTCTAGACCTGATCCTGCGCATGCTGGACTACGACCCTAAAAGTCGCATCACGCCATTCTATGCCCTGCAGCACAATTTCTTCAAGAAAACAACAGATGAAGGAACCAATACCAGTTCATCTACATCCACCTCTCCTGCCATGGACCACTCTCATTCAGCCTCCACTACTAGCTCTGTTTCTAGCTCTGGTAATGTAGACACACATGCTGGCTCTTCTGCACCAGCTTTCCTCACACCTGTTCTTTGCATCTGTTAAAATGTAGAGTAAGTCATCCTTGTCACAGGTACCATGAAAATGGGGTCTTTAAATAGTTTCAAAATAATTAGAATATCATTCCAGCAACATGTTTATTAGATCCCATTCCTACTAGACTGTTCAAAGAAGTCTTTCCAATTATTGATGCTTCAATCTTAAAAATGATCAATCAGTCTTTATTAGTTGGCTATGTACCACAGACCTTCAAGGTGGCTGTAATTAAACCTCTGCTTAAAAAGCCATCACTTGACCCAGCTGTCTTAGCTAATTATAGGCCAATCTCCAACCTTCCTTTTCTCTCAAAGATTCTTGAAAGAGTAGTTGTAAAACAGCTAACTGATCATCTGCAGAGGAACGGTTTATTTGAAGAGTTTCAGTCAGGTTTCAGAATTCATCACAGTACAGAAACAGCATTAGTGAAGGTTACAAATGATCTTCTTAGAGCCTCTGACAGTGGACTCATCTCTGTTCTTGTCCTGTTGGACCTCAGTGCAGCTTTTGATACTGTTGACCATAACATTCTATTACAGAGATTAGAGCTTGCTATAGGTATTAAAGGTACTGCACTGCAGTGGTTTGAATCATATTTATCTCATAGACTCCAATTTGTTCATGTAAATGGGGAGTCTTCTTCAGACAGTAAGGTTAATTATGGAGTTCCACAGGGTTCTGTGCTAGGACCAATTTTATTTACATTATACATGCTTCCCTTAGGCAGTATTATTAGAAAGCACTGCATCAATTTTCATTGTTATGCAGATGATACTCAGCTTTACCTATCAATGAAGCCAGATGACACACATCAATTAGTTAAACTGCAGGAATGTCTTAAAGACATTAAGGCCTGGATGACCTCTAATTTCCTGCTTCTAAATTCAGATAAAACTGAAATTCTTGTTCTCGGCCCCACAAATCTTAGAAACATGGTGTCTAACCAGATACTTACTCTGGATGGCATTACTTTGGCCTCCAGTAACACTGTGAGAAATCTTGGAGTCATTTTTGACCAGGATATGTCCTTCAATGCACATATTAAACAAATATGTAGGACCGCTTTTTTGCATTTGCGCAATATTTCTAAAATTAGAAACATCCTTTCTCAGAGTGATGCTGAAAAGCTCATTCATGCATTTATTACTTCTAGGGTGGACTATTGTAATTCATTATTATCAGGCTGTCCTAAAAGCTCCCTGAAAAGCCTTCAGCTGATCCAAAATGCTGCAGCTAGAGTACTGACAGGGACTAGAAAGAGAGAGCATATTTCTCCCATATTGGCTTCTCTTCATTGGCTCCCTGTTAAATCTAGAATAGAATTTAAAATTCTTCTCCTCACATACAAGGTCTTGAATAATCAGGCACCATCTTATCTCAAAGACCTCATAGTACCATATCACCCCAACAGAGCACTTCGCTCTCAGACTGCTGGCTTACTTGTGGTTCCTAGGATACTTAAGAGTAGAATGGGAGGCAGAGCCTTCAGCTTTCAGGCGCCTCTTCTGTGGAACCAGCTTCCAGCTTGGATTCGGGAGACAGACACCCTCTCTATTTTTAAGATTAGGCTTAAAACTTTCCTTTATGATAAAGCTTATAGTTAGGGCTGGATCAGGTGACCCTGAACCATCCCTTAGTTATGCTGCTATAGGCCTAGTCTGCTGGGGGGTTCACATAATGCACTGTTTCTCGTTCACCTTATTTACTTTGTTTATACTCCACTCTGCATTTAATCATTAATTGATATTAATCTCTGGCTCTCTTCCACAGCATGTCTTTCTCTCCCCTCAGCCCAACTGGTCACAGCAGATGACTGCCCCTCCCTGAGCCTGGTTCTGCTGGAGGTTTCTTCCTGTTAAAAGGGAGTTTTTCCTTTCCACTGTCACCAAGTGCTGCTCATAGGGGGTCGTTCTGACTGTTGGGTTTTCTCTGTATTATTGTAGGGTCTTTACCCACAATACAAAGCGCCTTGAGGCGACAGTTTGTTGTGATTTGGCGCTATATAAATAAAATTGAATTGAATTGAATTGAATTGAATCATCCCTAAACTTTCACACAGGCTTTTGTAGGTCTTAGAAATCCATAAGAAGATGGGGTGGATGGGGAAGGGAGTGCAGTGAGACAGCTGAGAGGTGAAGGCAGTGCTTTAATTTTGTTTATCCATTTTAAAGTTTAAAGCTGCAGTTTTTGTACTGAAAATTAGTGCTTCATAATGCAGCTTCCTTTCATTACTTGCAGATTCCTCTTACCTGTGTGAGGATAGTGTTACGGCTGCTCGACTGTGGAAAAAAGTCATAATCACAGTTATTTAACATGATTACTCACTGATTTTGCAAACACACTGTAGTTATAGCACTTAAAGAACAGTGAAATCTACTCTTGAAAATAAATGTTAAATTGAAAATTAAATACAGAATATAGAAATAAAATATAAAAGAAGATATAAATAAATTGCAATATAAATACTACATTATAAAATAAACTAATAATAAATAAATAGGTAATACCAGCCGTGATAACTGGTATTAACCAGTTATCACGGCTAATAAAACTAGGAAGAATTATTTAGTATTTAGTTATTTAGAACAAATAAATTTTATTTATTGATAATGGATGGATGTGATATTGGCAGGGACGTGTCTCTGCTGTCCCTGCCTAATTCTACACCCCTGATTCCAGTCAGGCTGGCACATCATAGCCCAGAGCCAACAGAAAACATGCTCAGCTCAGACTAAATCAGGATTATTCAGGCCGAGATACTGGTTACACTGGTTATACTGGTTACACTGGTTATACTGGCAGAGGTGCGGTGTTTGTGCTGTGGATGGTGCAGCAAATCTTTGTTAGTCACCTTGTGGTTGTGTACCTGCTGGTGTACCTGCTGGTGTACCTGCTTGTGTACCTGCTGGTGTACCTGCTGGTGTACCTGCTTGTGTACCTGCTGGTTTACCTGCTTGTGTACCTGCTGGTGTACCTGCTGGTGTACCTGCTTGTGTACCTGCTGGTTTACCTGCTGGTGTACCTGCTGGTGTACCTGCTGGTGTACCTGCTGGTGTACCTGCTGGTGTACCTGCTGGTTTACCTGCTTGTGTACCTGCTGGTGTACCTGCTGGTGTACCTGCTTGTGTACCTGCTGGTTTACCTGCTGGTTTACCTGCTGGTGTACCTGCTGGTGTACCTGCTGGTGTACCTGCGGTGTGGCCGACAGAAACAAAATGACTTTTCCCTCCTGGGTCAGTTTTTTCCTTGTTTCCGGTGTGAAGATATTCATCTCTCTAGTTTTTCCACTTCTTTGTTCGTTCCCTCATGTCCATTCCCATAGTTTCAGTGATCTCTCTACAGGACTTTGCTGGTGTTTGTGAGTCCTTGTGTTGTTGCTATGATTATTATTCCTTCTGCTGAGACGATGACTATTATTGTCTCACTGATAAAAAAAATAGTCGGAAGTGCAGAGGAGGAATCAGCGGTGCTGAACGGGCCGATCAGAATCGTTGCGGGAGCCAAAATCAAAATTCGATTAGATAGTGTGGCAGTATCACGATAAACTTTAATGATCCCACAGTGGGGAAATTTACACATTACAACAGCTCAAGTACAGAGAAGAACAGAAAGAGAGCAGCAATTAAGGTTAAAATAAAACTATATACATAAAATGCAATGAGAGAAAAATGACTAAAACATCTGCAGTTCCCAGTATGCAGCTGTGAGTGACCTCAAACAGCCAGTTAACGCTTGAGCACTGAACAGTCTCGGTGGCACGATCAGCTGTGAGATCCTCTGATTGTTACTCACACATTCATAAGACAGATCAGCCTGATTTAAGATGTTTGACTCGTGGCAGACTGGTACTGCTCATATCCAGCTCTGACTGCAGAGCAGAGCTAAGGCTGCAGGCACGTGTAGCAGGATATGTGATGAAGTGAGATTCTCTGGAGGGTCCACGGTCCCTGTCAGTCCATTGTCTTCCTTCTCGGTCAGTCAGTTTGAACATGAATTCATCATTTTTATTAGAAATAAAAACTGCTGAGGCACTCTGTCTTCTGGTAAAATATCTTAAGTTTATTCTTTAAGTATATTGGCAGAAAAAACAGACAAGAGCATGTTGACTCTAAGTCTTCATCAGGACCCGACAAACACATCAGTCAAGGTTAAATTCCAGTCCTGGGGGGCCATCAGCCATACTTGTGGTGTGGTTATATCCCATAGATGAAGAGTACCTGTTGGATCCGCCATCAGAGCCGTGACGCTGTGCCCTCCTCCTGTTTTGTAAATTCATCATTAGTTCACACCAAATGAATGTACTATGATTTATATTTAAAGTGCTGTTTTAATTAACAACTAATGTTATGTTTCAACTTTGTTGGTCTCCATTGTGTCCAGGTGGCTCCAGTGGTTCTTCCAATGACAACCGCAACTACCGCTACAGTAATCGTTACTACAACTCTGCTGTTACACATTCAGACTATGAGATGACCAGTCCTCAGGTAACTCTGCCAACATCTGCACACACTCTGCAGTCTTACTGACACCAATAAAAAAATAAGTTGACACTGTGGCAGAAACCCACTGCTGTGGGAATGTTTACGATCCGCAGTTTATTCCGGTCACGTTATTCTGCATTTAAAAATCTGCATATTGAAGTGGTGAACAGTGACAGACCCCAAACAAACCGAAAACCCTTCACTTCGTCCATCAGCACCAGGATTCGCTGTAATCTGTTCCTAAACGCTCGTCTTCCAGCCTGTTTCCACTAAACCTGTACCTGGAGAGGTGTTCATCCAGAGTTCTTCCTGGTGTTCCCATCGTCTCAGAGAAATTCCGTCACTGTGGGGGAAATAACTGTTTCCTGCTGAATTTGTTAGAGAAATGAACAGCCTCTAATGGGCTCATTTTTCTCCCATTTCCAAATCATCACACCAGCAGCGGTCACCTTCTCAGCAGGCGTCTTCCTGATGGTCTTGTAACCCAGTCCAGCCTGTGCAGGTCTACAGTCTTCCCATGATGGTGGAAACTGATCCTGTGGACACGTGCTTTACATACAGAGCGAACTGAGATCAGGAGCATCTGTGACTGACTGTGGAGCCATGATTAAACATTAAAATGCCTTTATCAGCAGTTGTGGAGCAACTGTAACAGTATGGAACTAATATACTGAGTCCTGGGACTTAGGGACCCCTTTTCCAACCACATGGGGCCGGTACAGAACCGTTACTACAACCAGTCGCATTGGAAAGCTTTTAGAAATCAGAAGCTGCTTCTGCTGTCAGAAGTGACCTTCTGACAGTAGATGCTGATGTTTGGAGGGTTCCTCTGTCCCGTTTGTGTGTTGCAGTCCAACTTGAGTGTCGTCTGAATTGTGTTATTTATGAAGCTGGTGGAAGCAAAAGCAGGACTGTTGACAGTGATAAACTCTTTGACTTACACAGTGACGTTTCCAGCTTCCTCTCAGGTTTTACCGGCTTCATTGTGATTCTTCATTGGCCACAGGGGTGGATGCAACTTTAAGCACCTTTAGCACTCATCATAAAGTCCTGCATGAATATGACTGAAAAAGTTAAATATGATTTGCAGTAAAAAACAATAGAATACCAGCCCACCCAATGTGTGTCTCTTTTCTTCCCACCAGGCGCCCTCGCAGCAGATGAGGATGTGGCCAGGCAGTGATGGTGGAGGTGGGGGTCAGGATCCAGGATACACCCAGTTGCTGCTCCATAAGCCGGCTGCCTCCCAACAACACCAGCGCCACTTCTTGGACCCACCCCATCACCCGCACCCAACTTACTCCCACCATGGGAACGGTGGGCGTGGCCTGAGGCAGGGAGGACAGACAGGCATCGGTGGAGGGGGGGGCCCACAGGGATCTTCGCCCCAGATGAGTGACAGCATGGATGTGGGCGTATCCCTAGGGCTGCATCACCTGGGGGCAGTGTCTTCCATGGAGGCCTCTCAGTTTGGCTCTGCATCTCTGCCCCTCGCTCTGCCAATCGGACTGTCTGCCTTCCGGACTCGGACGGCTCCTACCGCCCCAGGGCCACAAGCCCAGCCCCCTGAAGACTACTACCCTGCCTCCAACAACAATAACCCCGCTGGGGGGGGCAGAGGGAGGCCGGACTCAGATGAGGGGCCAGCCAACTCTTGATAAAACCTGAACCATGCCCTAAAGCCATACAATTTTAACTACAACTACTACAACTACACACATACAGCCAGAGTTCAGAGACAAAGAGGTGAACTTTGTGCTGAAGGAGACAGTTTGTACTGCATGAGAGGAGGAGGAGGAAGGAGGAGGATGCTGGGAAAACTCTCCTTTTTCCTGTTTTAGTTTGTCTTTGTCGCGACTGTAACTGGAAAGGAATGATTGTGACAAGTTTGTTTTTATTAATATTAGTGTTGATTAATATTATTTGATTTTTCTCGGGTTTGAGCAGTTGTGTGTTCTGTGTGGTTGTTGTTTGAGTCTGGAGAGGAGGAGGAGGAGGATGAAGAGGAAAGAGAAGTCCTGTTTATCCATTTTATTCCACACAGTAGCTGAAGGATGTTCAGATTAGTATGTTCATGTTTACACACGTGTGTTCGTGTGTGTGTGTGTGTGTGTGTGTGTGCGTGCGTGTGTGTGTGTGTGTGTGTGTGTGTGCATGTGTGTGTGATACAGGAGAGCACATTTGTAGCAGGCCCCTCCCTCTGACACTGCTCAGTTTTACATCTAGAGTTCAGGTCACAGTTGAACTGAAAAGGACCCATTTTAATAGCAGGTGTAAACACAAAGACAGGAGGCTATCACTCACGCTCACACACGCACGTGTGTGTGTGTGAGCGTGCTGCTACATGAAGAACACAGAAGCTGGTCTGAGAGGGTGACAGTGGCAGCGTGTGTGTGATTCAGGACTCGGGTTTTCTGTGTGTCCTTCCTCTGTCGTTCTCTTGGTCGCAGCAGCACTGAGAACGAGAGGGAGGTGGAGAGGGAAGGTCACGGGACACGGAAGCCTTGCTGACATTCACAGGGATCTCCACCTCCTCCTCCTCCTCCTCCTGCTCTCCTCCTCCTCCTCCTTCTCCTGTTGTTTCTCCTCCAGACAGCTCCTCCTCTCTGTGCTGCTAATCACCATGACAACTGGTCCGGATTGCTGCTAAAGATCCAACACAGATCAATAAAGAAATAAAAAGAAATAGAAACAGAAATTAAAAAACTTTTTAACCCTTCTGCTTAAGAGAAAAGGATAAAGTAAGAACCACTGCATCTCAATGTATTTATTACTATTTAACAAGAAAAAAACAAACTGAAAGTAACCCTTTTTTCTGCTCTTCTTTGTTTGGTTGCCTTCTTTCTGCAGGTGAGCTCTGATTGGCTATTGTAACAGTGACAGTAACTGGTGACATGGGAATGCCACTGGTTGTGGGGCTGGGTGGAGGGTAAGGGATGGGGCAAAATAAAGTTGGATATATAATAAGAATAAAGAGTATACTTTTGCACACCAAAGTCAAACAAACATCAGCTTTCTGCTTTTCTTCCTCCTGATCCTGATCGTCAGCTCGCGCCCCGTCAGGATGAACGCTCGGATTTCCATCCTCACGTCACTCCCCGTACAGCGGCCGTACTTCAGAAACAAACCAGGCTGCGTACGATGTGGTTATCATTGCATTAATAAGACAGAAAATGTTATCATACAAAGTAATACAGATGAAAACAGCCAGCCAATCACGAGGCTTCTGTCTGCAGTAAAAGACAAAGATGGTGATGATAACACACGTGTAACAGCAGCAGTGAGCACTAAACCTGGATTCATGGCTTCATTTAACCATTAAATGTGTTCGGAATAACACGTGCAGCAGTAATCACATTTTGTTGAATATTTGATTTTATTCCACACACCCTCAGTTCTGTTTGACGTCTTTCGTAGTGTCTGTGGGACTTCCTGTGGGACTGCTGATGAGTGTGTGATTCTGAGAGTTTTCAGCTGTTCCAGCATCAATGCTGCCACTAACCGAATAATGGGAATGAACTGGATTAAGAGAAATGTTCCCGCTGTACGTCAGCCACTTTCCTGATCACTGGCATCAGAATTCCCTACACAGGTGAGTCATTGCTGCTCCTCCTTTCAGCTCGTTAAGTTGTAGCTCTGCACAGGGGCAGATATCTGCGACATCCTGCAGTTACAAAGTGTATCTGAAGAAGTTAGATGCACACTCTGTTGGCTGTGCGAGTAATGGAGCTGCTGTGATGGGCTGATGGAGAGGAGCAGCCACACTCCCCACAGGAGAGCTCAATCCTGACCTGACTCAGGTTCGCGCGTGTGACAGAGCACGCTACAGAGCCGAGTCATTCTCACGTCTGCTGCTGACCGCAGGTCTTCAGACTTGCCTCCTCTGATTGGAGATCTGCAGACGAGACTAAAACACTTTGCAGAAGGCAGAAAAAGTTCATCATTAAAGCAGATTATTTTCTGAGGCTGAGATTTACAAATCTACTTTAGTAGAAGATTTTTTTAAATTTTGTTGAAAGATGATTTCATATGAAGTACTGAAATGTCCAGAGTGGCACTACATGGAGCTCAAAGTGAATCCTAGCGTGTTAAAGCACCTGTATTACGTTAGATTGGCTCACCTGTGTCTGAAGAGGCAAACATGAGACTGATAATATTGTGCATATAAATTTCATTTTTTAAAAAGTTATAATATTCTTGCAAACACTGTGGTTATGTGTTTAAAATCTGAAACATAAATGTCACACTGACAGCAGTACAGTAATAAATAACAGGCTTCAGAGTAAATCAGTAAACATCAGTAACTCAGTAAACATCAGTAACTCTCGGTAAACATCAGTAACTCTCAGTAAACATCAGTAACTCTCAGTAAACATCAGTAACTCAGTAAACATCAGTAACTCTCAGTAAACATCAGTAACTCTCGGTAAACATCAGTAACTCAGTAAACATCAGTAACTCTCAGTAAACATCAGTAACTCTCGGTAAACATCAGTAACTCTCAGTAAACATCAGTAACTCTCGGTAAACATCAGTAACTCAGTAAACATCAGTAACTCTCAGTAAACATCAGTAACTCTCAGTAAACATCAGTAACTCTCAGTAAACATCAGTAACTCAGTAAACATCAGTAACTCAGTAAACATCAGTAACTCTCGGTAAACATCAGTAACTCAGAAAACATCAGTAACTCTCAGTAAACATCAGTCACTCTCGGTAAACATCAGTAACTCTCAGTAAACATCAGTAACTCTCGGTAAACATCAGTAACTCAGTAAACATCAGTAACTCTCAGTAAACATCAGTAACTCTCAGTAAACATCAGTAACTCTCAGTAAACATCAGTAACTCAGTAAACGTCAGTAACTCTCAGTAAACATCAGTAACTCTCGGTAAACATCAGTAACTCTCAGTAAACATCAGTAACTCTCAGTAAACATCAGTAACTCAGTAAACGTCAGTAACTCTCAGTAAACGTCAGTAACTCTCAGTAAACATCAGTAACTCAGTAAACATCAGTAACTCAGTAAACATCAGTAACTCTCAGTAAACATCAGTAACTCAGTAAACATCAGTAACTCTCAGTAAACATCAGTAACTCTCAGTAAACATCAGTAACTCAGTAAACATCAGTAACTCTCAGTAAACATCAGTAACTCAGTAAACATCAGTAACTCTCAGTAAACATCAGTAACTCAGTAAACATCAGTAACTCTCAGTAAACATCAGTAAATCAGTAAACATCAGTAACTCTCAGTAACATCAGTAACTCAGTAAACGTCAGTAACTCTCAGTAAACATCAGTAACTCAGTAAACATCAGTAACTCAGTAAACATCAGTAACTCTCAGTAAACATCAGTAACTCAGTAAACATCAGTAACTCTCAGTAAACATCAGTAACTCTCAGTAAACATCAGTAACTCAGTAAACATCAGTAACTCTCAGTAAACATCAGTAACTCAGTAAACATCAGTAACTCTCAGTAAACATCAGTAACTCAGTAAACATCAGTAACTCTCAGTAAACATCAGTAAATCAGTAAACATCAGTAACTCTCAGTAAACATCAGTAACTCTCAGTAAATATCAGTAACTCTCAGTAAACATCAGTAACTCTCAGTAAACATCAGTAACTCTCAGTAAATATCAGTAACTCTCAGTAAACATCAGTAACTCTCAGTAAACATCAGTAACTCTCAGTAAATATCAGTAACTCTCAGTAAACATCAGTAACTCAGTAAATATCAGTAACTCTCAGTAAACATCAGTAACTCTCAGTAAACATCAGTAACTCTCAGTAAACATCAGTAACTCAGTAAACATCAGTAACTCTCAGTAAACATCAGTAACTCAGTAAATATCAGTAACTCTCAGTAAACATCAGTAACTCAGTAAACATCAGTAACTCAGTAAACACCAGTAACTCTCAGTAAATATCAGTAACTCAGTAAACACCAGTAACTCTCAGTAAACATCAGTAACTCTCAGTAAACATCAGTAACTCAGTAAACACCAGTAACTCTCAGTAAACATCAGTAACTCTCAGTAAACATCAGTAACTCTCAGTAAACATCAGTAAATCAGTAAACATCAGTAACTCTCAGTAAACATCAGTAACTCTCAGTAAATATCAGTAACTCTCAGTAAACATCAGTAACTCAGTAAACATCAGTAACTCAGTAAACACCAGTAACTCTCAGTAAATATCAGTAACTCTCGCCCCGGCTGTCCTAAACATGAGTTTAGTCACAAACAGTTTAGACAAAATCCAAAATCCTTGAACTGAATCTTGGTACTTGGCAGCCATCTATAAATGCTCCTGTTTGGGTCATTGTGGCTACTTGGATATAAAAGGACTGGCACTTGTATAGCACTCTTCTAATCTATTTGAGCATTCAAAGTACTTTCTTACTGCTAGTCACATTCAGACACACACATACAAGTACTTTTTATCCAACATTTACACACACACTCACTCCAATGGATTCATTGGGGGAAACTCGAGGTTCACCATCTCGCCCATGGATATTTTGGCATAGACTGGCGCAGGATTGGACCACTGACCTCCAGTTAGCAGGTGACCCACTCTACCTCCTGAGCCACAGCCATCCCAACATGAAGACTGCATGTATACAATCATCAGGCAAATATGAAAAATAAAAAACCTCTTAAAATGTTTGCTGACTTTAAATATTGTTGTTTTTTCCTTTCTTTAATCCCGACCATGAATCAGAAGTTAGTGATCACATGAGCTATGTTGGTTTTGACAGTGAACCCGTAGTAGGGTCCCCCAAGGGAAATTGGTCCCAGGTGAGGGGCCATACCAGGTACTATTCAGAAGATCCTGTGATAGAAACAACAAGCTGCCTCGACTGGGGTTACTAAGGCCCTGTCGTACAGGAGGGGCTGTAAGGATCGGGTAATATGTGGATGGGGCAGCAGTCACAGGACACTTGGTGGTCCAATCCACAGCTGCTGAAATATTCTTGGGACACAGAATGTCAGTTGTACTCCATGATCACTGAACCTGTCCTGTGCTCTTCTACCACAATCTGGTTTGGAGCAGCAACAAAACAAGACAGGAACAGACTGCAGAGAACTATTAGAACTGCTGAGAAACTCATTGGTGCTCCTCCTTCAGGACCTGTACGCTTTTAGAACCAGGAAACGGGCAGAGAAACTCATCTGAGACTCCTCACACCTGGACACACTTTATTTCAGCTCCTCCCCTCAGGCAGGAGGTACAGATCACTGTACACAAAACCACCAGACACTCAGTTTCTTTCCTCATGCCATCACACTCATTAACAGCTGATCAATAACACTGATCTCTACATACATTGCCTAAATGTGTGGAGAATAGAGACATTGTTGTTACACTACAACACACACTACACTTTATTTTATTATTTATTAGATTTATATATTGTATAGTTCTTATATTACGCCTTCCTTCCTTTTCTTACATTTGTATATATATATATATAGTATAGCATTTATGTTCAGTTCTATGACACTGTATAGTACCAGAGAGACACCATCAACCGGAACCAAATTCCTTGTGTGTGTAAACATACTTGGCCAAAATGAATCTGATTCTGATACCAAACATACAGGATTAGCAAAACCTCTTTTACTCTTTACTCTGTAAAGGCTATAACAGGTACAAGTTGAGCCTGATCGGCTCAGGACGCTTTGATGAACTTTTAAGCCATTGAAACGTATTCAGACCTGCTAATAAAGACCACGAAGTTCTCGCCGGATCTCATCCCCACTGAACATTTATGAAGGAACTTGGAAACTGGGGTGGAAACATGGCTTATCAGGCTTGCAGGTTCATGCAGGTCAGGTGCTGCTGAGAGAAAACACACTGTTATTATTCATGACACCGAGCCGCACTAAAACCAGCTGGTGGCGGTAATCATGTCATCCTCTGATGTAAAAAACCAAACACAGGAAACTGTTTCTGTCCTCTTGGGAGGAGTGCTGATGCTTTTATTTTGAAGCAGCCCGCTCGGAACTCGGAAGTGATCCTGTCGGTGTTAGTATGTGAAGCAGACTCCTGGCGTGAAGCTTGCGAGGACAAGTTGCAGGACGCGGACTCGGTGCCGCAGATACAGGTGAGTCCAGCAGCTGCTGTTGTGTTTGTAGGCCGGCCTCCCCACGGAGGCAAACCGGCGTGTTCGTGGAAGCGTTTACTCAGACGGGCTGCGCGTGCACATCCTCTCACAGGGACATTTGATTGCTGTTATGCTGTGTGTGGGTCTCCGCAGGATCCACACTAACGTTTCAAAGATGACTGCTTATGTGACGCGTTAGAGGAAAGTTTACGTTCTCCTCACGGTTTGGATGATTTCTGAGAGGCGCTCAGAGCAGAAAGTCCTTCTCTTCCTTTACCTGCTGGTTAAACAGCAGCTGTGTCAGAAAGCCTGTGCGCGGCTCGGTGCGCGGCTCGGTGTCTGTGGAGTGGACGGTTGGACAGCCGGTTGGGTGACGGAGTGACTGATAAACCAACTGTTGTCCATATCTTTATGGGCAGACTCTTTTTCCAGACACACCCAGCCACAGCAGATGAGCTGCACTCATGACTGTTTGGACATCTGTGCACTCTTTCAGCTTTAAGGGCTTACCTGAGATACTGCATTAATCATTAGGAATTACAGGCTCAGGTGTTTGTGGGCAGGTGTGTTCCATTTGTCCTCAGCCTTTCGGAGCAGAGTTAAGAAATCTGAGGTTAAATAGTTACTACAGTAATTTTTTTTTATTTTTTTTACGTTAATCCTTTAAGTTAAATTCCACTCATATTTTGATTTCTTTATTTCACATCCACTGTGGTGGTGCACAGAGACTAAATAAAAAATGCATGTTCAAAAACCTGATAAATATTCAATTCTATGGTCAAGATTATCTGATGGAGGTCTGTTCTTATTGGATCTGTTTGCAGTTAGCCAATGAGAACAGTTGCTGTCCTTGGAGGAGGGATCGGGGGTTTGGCTGCGTCCTACTACCTGTGCAAGAACCCCCAGGTTACCAAGGTAACACACTTTGGCTGCAATCATCAGTTTTATTTGGAGAAAAAGATGAAAAAACAAACAAACTCTGACCCAGGTCTGCTGGGCACCGTTCTTTCATTATTAAAATTAGAAACATCCTTTCTCAGAGTGATGCTGAAAAGCTCATTCATGCATTTATTACTTCTCGGCTGGACTATTGTAATTCATTATTATCAGGCTGTCCTAAAAGCTCCCTGAAAAGCCTTCAGCTGATCCAAAATGCTGCAGCTAGAGTACTGACAGGGACTAGAAAGAGAGAGCAGATTTCTCCCATATTGGCTTCTCTTCATTGGCTCCCTGTTAAATCTAGAATAGAATTTAAAATCCTTCTCCTCACATTTCATCACCGTTTTCAAACCAGGAAGTGAAACTCTTCAGATTCATAATCTCATTTGCAAAGTGTCATGAGCTGAGATAGGCAGGATTAACATGGAATGCTTTATATTATAAGGTAAAGACCCTCCAATAATACAGAGAAAACCCAACAGTCAAAACGAGCAGCACTTGGTGACAGTGGGAAGGAAAAACTCTGTAACAGGAAGAAACCTCCATAGAACCAGGCTCAGGGAGGGGGGGTCAAAGAAGAGAAGTTAATATGATCTCTTTCTAGTCAGTAATTTTATTTATTTATTTTTTTTGCACGGCCTGATGATAATGATTTCTAATAGTCCAGGCTATGAGTAATAAATTCATGAGCTATTTTTTCCAGCACCAGCTTGAGACCAGATGTTTCTAATTTTACTGATATGACACAGATGAAAGCGGTCCAACAGGACCAGCACAGAGATCAGTCCACTGTCAGAGGTCATAAGAAGGTCACTGATGACCTGTAATGCTGTTTGTGACTGAAAGTCCTCAGATGGACCACTGATCACATGGTTGGTTTGCAACAACTCTGTGGAGAAGTTTGAAATGAAAGGTTGGTGGTTGGTCTGTCGGCCTCTACGACCGCTGGTTTTAAGTCCTGCTCAGTTAGTGATAAAAGCATGAAATGTACTGATAATGTTCAGGCACGGAGCCATTAAACCCACCAGCCTCCTCAGCAGCAGATGTGGGAGTTATTATAATATATATTCATTGTGTTTCTTTCTTCTTCTTAAATGTGCTTCAGGAAGTTTGTAGTGCAGTGAAAATCAGATCAGGGTAGCATGACAGATGTTTAATGGATAATGAGTATTGATTTGTGAACAAGTGGACATGAATGACTTGAGTTTATTATATAATATTAAACTGCAGTATATCTCTGACTGTCCACTTTAAAGGTCAGAGTGAAAGAAAGGCAGATGTGAAATGTAAAAGTAAATGGTAAATGGACTAGTTCTTATATAGCGCTTTTCTACTCAGTCAGAGCACTCAAAGCGCATATACAACATGTTTTACATTCACCCATGCACTCCCATTCATACAAGCACTTCCATGTTTACTAAGCTAAGTGCTTTTAATTAGCTAACATTCACACACATTCATACTCCGACGGGACGGTCGGAGAGCAACTTGGGGTTAAGTATCTTGCCCAAGGATACATTGGCATGTAGCCCGGAGTAGCCAGGAATCGAACCACTGACCTTCCGATCAGTAGGTGACCTGCTCTACTCTAAAAGTGAGCAGGTTGTACTTTCTGTATGTTGACAATATACAGCACAGTAAGAATCATAGTTTTAAGGCTTTGTGTCCATTTTTAACCAATAAATCACCTCATGGATGAGTTTATCTTGGCCCCCTGCACCCCTACAGACATTCATCAGAATTCATTCAAAGCTTCCACACCTGCAGAATGACACGCATGCTGCCAAAAATATAACCTTCTTAGGAATAAGAATACATCCATATACAGTAATACATATAATAATATATATTCTATCTGGCAGATAGATATATTGTATTACAGAGGGTGATGTGGAGGAGTTGCTCCGCTGTGTGTCCAGAGAGTCGTGCAGGATTATCCATGAATGAGAGCAGTGGCGGTTTCTGATATGGGCGACATGGGCAGCCGCCCAGGGCGGCATTTCATCTAGGGCGGCATGAGCGCCCCCCTCCCCCCAACGCATTGCGATCGCCGCAGCAACGCCTACCGCACTACTCCACTTGTGGGATAATGGGCGCCCTCTGCTTGCTGTGTATTGCATGTAGCTTTCTGCCATGGTCAGACAGGTTGTAACAGAAGAAAAAGGGCAGGCGGGGGATTCTCTCTCTGTCTGCTGTCACTGCTTCACTCGACCGTCACACACACAGCGCTGCCCCGCCCCCTTCTCCTCTCAGCCTGGGGTGCGAGTCGAGTGAAGCAGTGATGGCGTGAGAGTGAGACTGTCAGCCGGGTTCATTCATTCATGCCTGTACAGTTTGGGCCTGGTTACAGCCAACAGTAACCGCTGAATTATAAATAAAGGCGACTTTTGCTGGCAGTCTCTTGCCAAACCTTTCATCCTCACGGACACTGCCATATCAAGATTAACGCGAAGTGTATGTCCTAATATTGAAAAGTTTTGCGAGATCTCGCAAAAGTAACTCAGGATCTCGCAAAACTTTTGCGAGATATGCAAAACTGACTCTTTTTTTTTTTTTTCCTCCCATGTTCCACAGAATGAATCTGTGCGTCTAATAAAATTAGATGCACACAACTGATAGAACACAAAGCCAATTTCATTTATAATACTGTAAATATGGTCATTAAATCACAGTATTTGTGTGAACCCGAATCCTGATAAAAAAAATAACACAAATACGAATCTAGACAGTTTGGACAAATGTTGGTGGATGGCGCAGTGTTGCCAGATTGGGCAGCTTGTGAACACATTGGGGTGGAATATTATATAGATATTTCTATATAATTATAAAATTATATAGATATATAATTTTACAATAAAAACTTCCTAAAAACCTACCAAATATGGTGAAAAGCAGCCAAAATTTTAACAAGTTACCCAAAGCTTGTATATTTAAATATATATCACACCTGGTGCTATTAACATGAGTTTCAGTGGAGGTTTTGTTGTGTTGGGCTGGCAACTGTCAGTCAGATCTGACAACCCTGGGGATGGGCGGTGGTGGTGGCGAATTGTGGCAGATGGAAAGGAAAAGGTCAAAGCCATCAGGTGCACAGTTTAGGAAAAAGAGAAAAGAAGAGGAGAAACAAGCAAAGATAAAGGTAAGCAGAAGCTGTGTAATATTTCAGTTTCTTCCATGTTTTTTCAAATAAAAATTTAAAAGAAATTCTGAGTGTGCCTGTGATGGTGGGGGGACCTTCTGTTAAAGCCTGTCTGTCAGACCATGGCAGAAAGCTACATACACCACACAGCAGTCGCTCATTACCCCCCCAAGTGTAGTAGTGCGGCGATCGCTATTGTGTGTGTGTGTGTGGGGGGGGGGGGGGGGGGGCGCCGGCGGGGATGCTTGCCCAGGGTGCCAAACAGGCTAGGACCGCCACTGAATGAGAGTTTATTCAGGTTGAAGCCAATAATCTGACTCTCAGAGAATCTCCAGCATTGTGCTTCACACATTGGAGGATCTCAGCATACTTGTTGGTTTCCAGCCTCAGTGCTGGCCTTCCAGTTCGGCCTGTTGTCATTGTGGACACTGTAACAGTCGTAATTGTGTGGTGTAAGGTAAGGTAAAGTTTATTTATAGAGCGCCTTTCACAGACAAGGAAAGTCACAAAGCGCTGAACAAACAGTCAGTATAAAAAATGAATTACACCTTTGCATTAAAAGAGAAAGAGCAGTAAAACGACAGATTAAAAAATTACAATGAGAGTAACTGATGAAAAGCTTGGTTGAATAAAAAAGTTTTCAACTGTTTTTTAAAAGAAATGACGGAGTCAGCTAGGCGAAGTTCAAGGGGCAAGTTGTTCCAGAGCTTGGGAGCTATAGCTTGAAAAGATCTGTCGCCTCTAGTCCTTAATGTTGTACGTGGGGGAACTAAGAGGTTTTGATCTACTGATCGAAGGCACCGCGCAGGGATGTATTTAACCAGTAACTGGGATAAATAGTCAGGGGCTTGTCCCTTTAAAGCTTTATATGTCAGCAGAAGGATCTTAAATTCAATTCTAAAATGAACCGGAAGCCATTGTAAAGAGAACAGAAGAGGAG